>NC_079154.1:74088998-74400484 GCF_947563725.1 Argiope bruennichi | reverse complement strand
TCAAAATGAGATTTCCCCTAATTAGCAGATTTTATTATAAAAAAGAAATAACTCTCACAAATAATTAATTTTGAGTAATTTTAAAATAAACCGAAAATTAAAATACATATTAATCCAAAATAAATACTTCCGAATTTTAAATTCCCTAATTGTTTTCAAAAAGACGAAAGAAATCAGTAAAATAAAGAAAATTTTGTTGTAATGCTTTAAAAATTTGTTGATTTATTTTTAATTTCTTCTTAAATTCATTCATTATTTCTCAAATTATGTATACCTTTTAACAATTGATAAATGAATGCTTTTTATTGCGTTTTTAAAAATATTTCCATACTCGTATTTAATAAACAAAATGCATTAAAGCACAAGACGGTTAAACCTCACTAAGAATTTTTAGAAAATAGAAATAATCTTTCTTTTTAACAGCCTAAATAAAGAAGGCTTAGTTCCTTTCATTTTTATAATCGATAATAAACCCTTCTTCAATCGATTTTCTGATGTTGTTAAAAGAATAAGTTCAATAATTCAGTAAGTAAGAGAGAATTACTGCAATTATTCTATTCATCAAAAGACTTAATCATTGACTATGATAAATTGTAATAATCTTTTTACTAGCGATAATTAAATAGGATATAATCTTTCTTTGAAAAACAGTCAAATATATCAGACCATTTACTGTGCAATTATTAGCTGAAAAATAAGGAGTATTGGGAACAATCTCTTCAAAAATATTTATTTGTACAATTAAATGTATCTTCTAGATGGAGATCTTTTGCTCGGTATATAATTTTAGTGCGAAAGAATAAGCCCATATTTAGAACTGCAGAAAATATCGACTGTATTATTATATAGTTAACCTCAGTCCTCACAGTGTTTTTGTATGAAGTGCTAGTCCAATTCTAGGATTATTTGTTCCATAATATCCTTACTAATAACAATGCTGAATTGTGTGATGGTGTTTTGTAGGTAACTGTTAAAGCTACCGCACTTAAAATATATATACTTTAGAATGAGACATCTTTTTCCTCGAATCATTTTTCTAAAGTATGAACAAGAATATTAATTAAAACATTTAGTAAAATAATGATGCATTTTCCACTAAAGCATTCGAAAATATTCAACATCAAAATAATTTTAGCATCTTAAAATTTATAAAAAAAATATTTTTGCTTTTACTTAATTCAAAAAAATATCTTAAACATCTTTTATAATAACATATTTCACTTTTAAAGTGATACTCAAATTGGTTTTTCATTATTTTTTTATAATAAAACTTCCCTTAATATTTTTTTCCCATTGATGATACTTATGACATGAACATTTGCCGTTTCAGCTGTTGAGAAGATCCCAGTATAAGGTATGATTTTAGTAAAATGTTGAAATTTTCTTTTACTTACAATTAAGATTCAAATTTTGAATCAACCAATGGTTAAAATATTTGAAGGTGTATTTGTTTGTTCTTTTATCTGCTGCTCTTTCCCTTAGTAAAATTGGATGCATATAGACATAAAATTAGGAAAACGGAATGTACTATAAACAAAATTGTGTAAAACCTCTAAAACAATTTTAGTTATATTTCTATCAAAATTTTGAGTTTTTTTTTAAAGGAAGCCATCTAGATGAAATTGAAGAAAATATTTAAGCTGCCGTTTTAGAGAAACCATTAATCCATCAAAATCAAACTATAGTTTAACAGTAAATGAAACAAACAAACAAACAAAAAATAAAATAAAAACCCTACTCATCATTTTTTTTTTAAATTTCAACTAAAATAATTTTTGGCAGTTAAAAAATGTTTTTTACATCAGTTTAAAAACTATTTACAAGCATATTATATTCTTTTGAAACAAAACTGAATTTACATAATATTCCGTGAAATTTATGACTTATAAAGATTTTTTTTCGTAGTTTCTTTTGCAATCGAAAATATTTATGCTTTTACTATTTGATGTAATACAATCTCGAACAAATTTTTTAATAAAATGTTCTTCAAAAATAAACTGAATAACCCATTTAACTTCTATCAACAAATGAGTAAATAAATCTTTTAGAATTTTTTTGACAGCATTTAAATTATCATTTTATTTTAGCTGTCAGAAAGAGTTGATCTTAAACAGGTAATTCGAAACTTTGACTTTCTCTCCTTATGGAATAAAAAAGAAATGGAAAACGTTCTCAAATACTCTACAAATCTACAAAATGATATATTGCTCAATTTATTTTTAGCTTTTATATTTCATTTCAACATTCCAAATGTTTCTTCAGACGTTAAAAATTTAGAGAGATGATGCAATTTTTGTAGATTGCCTATAACATTTATCAATAGAATAAACCTCTTCTTAACTTATTTTATCAATAAAGAATTTTACAAAAAATTCTATTCACTAATAAATGAAAATAATACAAATAATTAATTTATACGGAATTAGAAGATATTTTGCCAAAAGTGAGCCGAGTAAAATTTTTAAAAATCTGGTTACATCAAATATTATATTTTCTATTAGCACAAGATGTACGATATTTCCACGATATTGTTCGGTATTCTGAATTCCGTCTAATGTTATGTATATATAAAAAAATTGTGTTGGGTATTTTGTGCTAATAAGGTTTGGTTAAAAAATTAAATGTTGAAAAATGCATTAAATAATCGTAGCAGTACAAAAATCCATATTTTAAACATTTTTGATTCATTTTTGAAGAATATTGATATAAGAATTTTGGAGATTTTCTGCCAAAAGCTTTATTGATGCACTGTTTGATTTTTAATTTCCTCACGAATATTTTGTGCCATTAATTAAATTTTGTGCGAATCGGGATTTTTTGTAAATTTCAGTTGTAATAGAATTCTAACAATTTCAGTAATATCGTATCGAGTAGCACATCATTAACGGTAATATTCTCAGCTTTCTGAAATATCGGGTATCAAAAACTCACTCTAATTTTCTGATTGAATATGTAACTTTCACTTGATTACTTCTTATACAAGGTTTCCAGGTTAATGAATTTAAATTTTTATTGCAGTATTTACTCAATAATGTTCTTGCCTTTAGTTATGGAACTTCTTAAAACATTTTTTTTCCTTTAAGATCCTGATACAGGAACACGAGATTACAAAGCAAATTTTGCATTGCGAATAACAGATACAGATTTTCTTCTATTGAATTAGGAGTTTTGAAACCAACATCGATTGGCATATTAAATGGGATATCAAAATTGTTACTTAGGTTTATCTGATGACATGAGCCAATTCCTGTTACTAAGGTATATCTAGTGACTGTTAGCAAAATCATGCAACTTATTCAGAAATTGTTGACAGAAGTCATTGGTTTTAAATTTTTATATGTAATATAACTTTAGAACTAGTTTGAGCCATTGTTTGCGTGCGTTTGGCAGCGAAATGATCATTTTAACTGCAATTGCAAACTTTTCACCAGTTGTAGGCTCAGATTGAAATTTTGTATTGTAAGTATGTATTTTGTATTTTGTAAAACTACTCTCGTCGCTGTTTTATTTACTTTGATGAGCTAAGTGTTATCTCAATTTGCTATGAAACAAAACCAATATTACAATTTTTCTGTTTATCTTGCGCATCTTTCATGATTCAAATTCCGCACAGCGGATAACAGTGAAGAAACTCGATTGTAAAATATTTTAGAATATTCCAAACTGTGTAATTAAAACATTACAAAGATAAGGCTTGATGACCAATTTCATATATCCTGATATCATATATATGACATTTTTCTCTGGATTCACATTTAAAAGAATGAGTTCATTAATATTACAATATCTCTGAAAGTAGAATCAAAGCTATTTCCTACCACTTTTAATTAACACTAAAGGAAAACAGAAAGCACTTTGAGTCAAGGATGCTAAAAAGAGGAAGACAGATTACTGATTGTTCATCGGGGGATGCAGCTGTTATCCTGTTGAAATACCATGGAACCATCAAACTATTCACCGATATCTAAAGATTACCAATTTTTAATAAACTTGTATGTTTATGTTGAATGGAAACAAGACTTTAATAAATTGAATTTGAGATTTGCTTTCAATAAAAAAGCGCTTAGAACGAAATTTGCGATCTGACTTAAGATTTATTTTCAATGAAGAAAATATAGCAAGTTGTTCTTTCCATCTAAATTCTGGGAAAATCTGCCACTCACATAAAACAAACGATAATTTGGGTCTCCATGACAGGATTGAGACAAATACTGAAATACAGTAATATATCAGACCATCATCGATCACGGCACTTGGGACTGAATGCATATGAATTGCACACACTGAATCACCACTTCTAAAATTCACCCTTAAGTCAAATTTCAGTCGTGACCCTTTCGCTTAATCCCTAGCATTCTAATCACTAAAGTGGCTAACATACACTTCGATTGTTAGACAACTGTGTCCAGGGCAATCCAACGCAAGGAGAATTACCTATTCATAAGAAGTCAGATGAAACTTTGATGAAGACTACCCTTGTCTTGTTAAAAAGAGAAGAGAGGGAACAAAAACTAGAAAATGTGATTTAGAAAGGAAAGCACATTTACAGGCTGATGCTTGTTTCATCCTAGGTAAATGGGCCCTAGAGTCTCTGTACTACATATCAATAAATTGTTCGAAAATTGAACAGCAGTAAATAAAGCTAAACTTATAACTTTAAGGAGCAATTCTTGAATGTATAAAAATTTATTTTCTGCATCTCAGAAACGTCTCTATCAATATGGATCAAATTTTATATTTAGATAATGATTTGCTTTTTGAGTTTATCTATAGCGAGCGAGATTAAAATGCGAGATTTCACAAACGTAAATCTCTTTTATAACTATTAGAATAAGTAAATTCAACTTCCTTATCAAAGTGTGAATAGGGCAGGACAACTTGAGTGAAGCGTGTGCTGTGAGCCCTCGGTACGAGTCCTTCCTTTTTCCTTTATTTTTTTCATCTATGCATTTATATTTAATATTTTTGATTTTTAAGTTTATCTATATAGATGTCTTGCCTGAAAAAAGGCGTTATTACACACACGCACACGCAAACAAAATGTTTTTTTATAATAACTATTAGAGCATTTTTCTATTTGCTCTTATGCTTACAATGTCTTATAGCGTCATCTTGGACTCGATTTCAGTATGGTATAACTGAATGTAAGTTCAAAAGTATAAGCAATGATAGATAAACTGTAAAATGAATACTGTAATACAGCAGAATGTTTCGAATAACATATTAACCATTTCTAGGGCCGTGGGAAGTATGCTTCCCACCAAATTTATCAATCTTTGTATGAAATTATGTAGGTTGGCATAAGTTTTGATAAATTTTTTTAGTAAGTCAGAAACTTAGATGCTTCAGTTCTTTATCTCAGACAAGATAATTTACATAATTATTAATTAACCAAATTAAATTATCTAATAAGCTAAATGAATCCCTTTTCTTATTCTAATTTCAAGCCTAAAATATTTTAACATAATATTACTAGAAAAAATTGCCCTTTAAAGGGTTAAACAAAGTGCATTCATGACTTTCTTTATTTAAATGATCAAATCATATGTAGGTAAGATTGAAAAAATATTCATATATAATTAGTATACGATTCGTATCTAAATATTTTCTCCAAAAAAAAAAAAAAAAAGAAACTTTTGAGTGAAGATCGGTTTTTCAGATTTTTTTTATTACATGCAGCTAACTAACTAAAGTCTCCAAAATGTTTTTATAAGAAAATTTTTTAGAGAATAACTATACATATATGCATATGCATAGCTTTAGAGTTCATAGAGTTCATTGACTTGTAAAACTGGCATTTTCTAAAGCAAAGAGTAACGATGTAAAGTTAATAATACTTAAAATTCCATACAGTAACAAGTTCAAAATAAAAATATTTACTTTTAACCAAACTGTAACCATTAGAGATCAGATTTAAGTGAAAATTATTCTGCCAAAAGTGCTTTCTAAA
The DNA here is from genome assembly GCF_947563725.1 of Argiope bruennichi. Classification (NCBI taxonomy): domain Eukaryota; kingdom Metazoa; phylum Arthropoda; class Arachnida; order Araneae; family Araneidae; genus Argiope; species Argiope bruennichi. Next base: position 74,394,534 of record NC_079154.1, on the reverse strand, counting down.
CATAATAGCGTGACCATGAAGAAGCGTTCAATTATTGGATTATAGATTATATTTTCATCGCTACTAACTTTACAAGGTTAAGTTAAAAATTCTCAAATCGCCTAACTTCATCGTATATTAGATTACAAAATTTTTATCTAAAGTTCCGCCAAATTTCTGCAGAGATGCGTTTTGAAATTAATTGTTAATGATTGCCGCAGGGTTGTTACATTTTTATGATGTTGTACTTGGCATCTCTAATGGCTTATCTGAATATATTGGGCACTTAAGGCATAATATTTAGCTTGTTATACCGTAGAAATAAATATGATATTGTTTAGAATTTTAGTAACAAAATTTTCTAAAATAAAAATAAGATTAATAGCATTGTTACAAGAATGCATAATTTATTAATGCAAATATCAATTTTTACATATCCCATTCTTAAAAACATATCTAGAGATTTTTTTATGAGCAAATCATCTTTCGTAAGTATTAATTTATAATTTTTGATCTAGAATTTTTTATAAATATGTAGCCTAAATTAGCTAGTAACTATTATGTAGCTATTTTAAAATTTCTAATGAATATGTAAGTTTTTGCATCAGTAAAAAGTTATCTCAAATTATAAATTCAGTGCCAAAGAATGTAGTATAATGCAAAGTTCTTATATAATCGGATTATATTACTTAAAATACATTTATAACGTCAATATTCATTTGAATATTATTTATTTTCATCTAAGAATACGAATTTTTCATAATAAATCAACTGCCATATAAACTTATAAATCATTATTAACTTAAAAAAATTATTGCTTATAGAGTATATTTGCTAAATTGAACTGAGTATGCAAATCTAATTAATCATGTTGGAATATCCTGCAAAGAAATACTATTGCATCAAATAGTTATATTTTTTTCATCATCGAGAATTTAAAAAAATTCTAGACTTTCAGATGCATTTTAAATACCGGTTTTAAGCATTAAATTATTATTTGATCTCTAAAATGTTTATTATAATTTATATTATTACAAAAAATTTTAAAAAAACCTCATTGACAATTCGGATTTAATATAAAATATTAATCATTAAAGTACATTCCTTTCTTTGCATCTATTCGCTGAAGTATATGTTATTTTTTAATCTTTCCTCAATGTCGAATTAAATAAAGAACTAATTTGAAAAGCAACATTTCATATTTTCTTAATGAGAAAAGTAAATACTTAACTAGAGTTCCATATTTACGATTAAAAGATGCATCGGAAAATCTCAAATATAAATAAAGGTGAAAAAAATAGTCTAATGAGATAAAAAAAAATGTATAAATAACTGGAAACTAATCTTGCACAATGACATATCATGTAGAATTACGTGTAATATGCAATTCGTTCTAATTAGTAATTCTCTATTCTGAAACTAAAAACACATGCAAATACTAGGAAATAATAATATTTAACCTCATGTATAATAATGTCTAGACTTATAACGCATGTCTAGACATAGAAAAAATTGTCTATAAAAACTAAAATTATATTATGAATGTTTTCTTCATTGCCTGTATGCTTTCAAAATATATTTTTGTATAAAGTATAAATGAAATATATTATTCTCTTACTCAAAAGAATCGATTTTTTTCACTTTTATTTCTCTATCTTTTTGCCTTTCCTTAACTCGAAGTGAATTGAAAACAGTATGAAATATAATTATCCATAAAGCTTCATCTAAAATCTAAACATTTCTCCAATGCAATTAAAACAGTTTTTCCTTCCCTGCTGTTTATATTGACTTAATTTTCTAAGAAAATTTCCGTCGAATAACTATAAATTTATAATGTCCTTTCGAAGGATGAATCTAAAATATATACCAAATATATCGAAAGATGAATCTAAAATATATATTCTAAAATTTATCACCTGGGTGGGTAAATTTATCAAGAAATTTAAGTTTTGGCATTAACTTGATTATTTTACTGTATCTAACGGTTATTTAAATATAGTGTTGTTGTAAGAAATTAAAAAGATTTATATAAAGTATTCTTGTCATAATTGTTTAATTTAATGATTCATCAAAGTGAAGACTATGATTAATTTTAAGTACTAATGTAAATTTATTATTCTTTTAAACCGCAATTGCATATCGTTTTATAAACGATTATAAAAGATGTCATTATAATCATTTTTCATTATATTATATATTTTTTATCATATTTATAACAAATTTCTACTTACATATAAATATTTTATTCTTTGCCGATAACTTATTGTGTAGAATTTACCTATGGAAATTTATAAGCTAAAGCCTAAAAAGCATTTAGTTATATGAAAAGAATATTTTTCGCCCTTATATCCACATATATTACACATGAAAATATTGCATATCTATTGACAAGTGTATAAAACATTTTAATATTTCATGAAATAATCTACTATAACGTAAAATAGAAATCATTATTTTCTTAATGTTCATAAGCTGGCTTACTATCTGTGAAATGCACGGTGTAAAAATAGTCGAAAATTATTAACAGGGCAAAATTTGGTCTGAAAAGATTTTCTTTCAAATATTTGAAATATATTCTTAAGTAAAAACCAATCGAATTTTAACAATTTTTTTTCATTAAATTCAAAATATAGTATTGCACTTAAAATCTCTTTATTCATTTAATAAGTTTAAAAAAATATATTTTTTAAATATATTTTTCCATAAAACTTTCATTTGTTTAAATAATTTGAATTATGTTCACGTGTTTTATGACTGCATTAATTTTTCAATTGCAAAATGGTAAAAATAATTCAGGGCACAGATATTAAGTAAACTGGGTAAAAATAACATATTTACATCTGCTTAGAAATTTATTCTAATTAACTAATTCTTAAGAATTTCTTATAATAAATTATTTTTTATTACTCAGAAATCTGTGTAGGAAGTTATGCGTTCAGTATCCATGTAAAGCAGAGTGGTAGATCTTTCTTAAGAGGCAATGAAAGCATTTTGCTTTTGAGAAACAAACCAAATAAAATATGAAATGCCTTGTAAAATTTGTTATTTTTAGAAAGTTTTTTTACTTTCTCATTTATGCATATTTTATCTTTGGATGGATTATTTTTGCACTGGTTATGATATCCACACAATGGCTTTTCTTTTCCTTTTGTTAACTGCATTGTATATATTGTAAAATTCACATAAAGTTCATAATGGAATTGATTTTTTTTACTATTTCAAAGGAATTCGCAATTTTTTTAGGATTTATTTCTTAAATTGTAAAGAAATCTAATTAACAAGTACAAAGAATATTTTTCAAAATATTCAGTAGTGAACAATGTAATGTAAAAAAAAAAAAAAAGAATATTCTCTACAATTTTGTTTATCATTTTCTAAACATTTCTATAATATAACACCAATAAATAATATGGGGATTATTTATTGGTGCAATTTTTCATTATCTGTCAGTTTTAAATATTTAGTAGCTAAGAATTAAGGCCTTAAATGGCCCTATAAAGTTATTTTATAGTATCGACTTTAAAAGAAGCTAGGCAGATCTCAATTTCTTCCAAATCTGCTGCCCATCGTTCCAACAACTAGGCATATCTTTCAACCAAATATTTATAGAAATGAATAAGAGAAATGAAATTAAAAATAAACAAAAACTTGATCAATTCACTTAAAAAAAACTGAAAATAGATCCACATTTATATATATATAATTCTTTTGTCTTATATAAATTCAGGATTTTCAATGTAGGGACTATTATTTTTCATTGCCAGAAATAAGTAGAATAATTTTATTTTAGCTTAACCTAGAAAAAGCATATGGATATGTTCTTAAAATAATTGCAATAACTTAATAATTTAACATTTAATAAATTCAATGTCTTACTTTCATATATATATATATCTTGCATTTTTCGAAGTAACTTCATATAGAATACAGCATTCAGCTACAACACAAAATACATGAAATGCAGATGTCACCAAACATATGTCAAAACAAATAATCAGCTAATATCTGCAGGCAAAAATAGAAGTATCCATTGAAGCACAAAATACTTTTATATTAAATTCCTCTTACGGTATATCATTCATGAAAGATGTTTTTATTATTTACATTTATATGCTGTACATGAACTGCAAATGCCAACAAAAATTTGGCAAAGCAAATAACAGTGCTCATCAGGAAGTACTCATGAGAGCGGAAAATTCAAGATAATTCTTTATAGTCGGATTCAAGATAATTCTTTATAGTCGGATTCAAGATAATTCTTTATGGTCGAGCATTGATAGATAATTATTTTACTATTCATCATTCTAATCTATATTAGTAACACGAATTTATGTTAGAATCATATCAATAGCAAATAGACTTAGTAAATGTAATGATTAATATATGCTGAATTTCTTTTTACTGTTACTCAAATTTTAGCCAAATTTTTTAAATAATTTTTAAAACATATAAAACGAAAAAAAGTAAGAAAGTTATATGTAATAAAAATGCGTGTAGAATGTAATAAAATGTATGCTTTACAAACAATTTTTTATATAAGAAAAATATAATTACGAATTTTTAGAGATATTTCAGAATAAAAACTCTTATTTCCCGTAGCTTTTCATCCAATACATCTAAAAATACTTTTTATAAATTTCAGCTTTCATTGAATATTATATCAAAAGAACTCAGATTTTCAAAAGATTATCTGTACCGCAAGACATTGCCTAGTATGGTTTTTTAGCAGTAGTAGATTTTCATAAAATATTAATGGGTTAAAAAGTTTTTTACTTAAGATGATAAATTCTAAGTAAATATTTACTTTAATCTACCTGAAATCTTTTTCTTTCTTCTTTATGAATAAAATAAACATAAAAATAATTTTAAAGTTTAATCTTCCTGAAACGACATTTTTTCTTCTGTTATAAAGTAGACACAAAAATAACGTGATACGTTAAACTGATTGAAATAATCTTTTCTTCTTAGCAAATAAAAGAAGCATGAAAAATATAAAATGATCGAAAATCAAAAAGTTTTTTTTTATATATATACCAAACCCAAAACATCTATAAGAAAAGCAACAAAAAGTAACTTCTTTCTTTTATTCTCTCTTCTATTTTGCTAGCTTTTAAGATTAAATTCCCCTTCTTAATTGAAATACTTCACACGCCAACACTTAAATGGTTTAAATATATATCCCTGTGACATACACCTTTTAAAAAGCCAGGAAAGAAAGCGAAATAAAGAAAAAAAAATTGAAAAAAAAGTACATTACATCGCATCTTCAAACACGAAAAATTCCAATCGTTTATTCCGTACTTCTGCCGTAGGCATTCTAGACCAAACCGCGAAATCGTTTATTGTGAGGCAAAATTTAATTTCCCGCGTAGTCCTGGGGGGAAGACGGTTACTTAAATTTTTCTCTTCGCTTGTTGAAAGTAATCTCTACGCGGCGATAATTGACGTGGAGAGATTAATTACGAACGGAGAATTTCTTTTAGCGGAATATATTACAGGCAACTGGCAGCTATTTCCTACACTGCATGCGTAAACACGCCTGTTATGCCAGCCTCGATGACTCTTGATTTTGATTTCCAAACAAATTAGAGTTGATGTAGTTTTATTAGTGGCGCAGAGTTGATGAAAGGGTCTTTGTCATTTAATATTTTGAAAGACCTCTCGGTGTGCCAGTATTTTCGCAGCCTCTTATTTGGTCCATGCAGTACTTGTTCTTACGGTTATTAGAAAATTAGTAAATAATTGATCGGATGAGTTGATACAGTCAGTTTGAATATTTTTTTTCAATGTCTGACAGTTCATGGAGAACACTGCAATTATCAAAGAGAATTTTCTGTCTTTTAGATCCAAGATGGCTGATTTTAGATTAAAAAAATTAATGGTCTTTAATTAGTTAACATAGTTCCTCTTTTGAATATCACCCCCCCCCCCTACCCAATAACACAGCTGTTAATGATGTTTTTCAGGACATAGGAATTATTTCTTATCTTTGACATCGAATGATCTTAGAAATAAAATGTTAAAAAATATTTAAAAAAATGTATTTTAATAGTTTTTCAATAAAAAAAAGGAAGAAGTGAGGTGTGAAATGCCACTTAAACTCTATTTTGTTAGAAGCAACAAGTGACAGCAGAAGAACAGTTTACCCAGTGAGGAAAATCTTGTATAGAATTATGTAAACTGTGTTTATTCATGCACTTAATGTACCTCGTGTAATTTATGATACTTCAATCGATAAACTTCTCAGGTCGGAATGATACACGTTATATGCGATGAAAACTGTGAAACCAGATGCAGGCCTGCTACAGCATAGTATTTTGAAAATATATTCCCTATATAAATTGCAGACAAAATGACATTTGAGGTCTTACAAATTAGCATTATAATGATAGTAAAATAGATAAAATCACATTTTAACAAACATTGACATTTATTACACAGTTAATTTAGCTGCAATGTTTTTAAGATTTTTTGAACCAGATACTCTGCCTATAACCTACACTACCTTTAATTGTCTCATCAGATCCACCTGCAATGGATACACTCTCACGTTGACATCGAGGGTAATAGGATTGTGGACATCCTGATTAAAGGGAAAACTAGTTAACTGTGCCTGCTGAAACTCTTACCTACATGGAACTTTTTTCGAGAGTTAAAATCCAAAATAAAACCATTTGGCTTGTCCCACCAGTGCATCACTGGTATAAGAGTAGTTGTCCTGAGGGTTCTCTGACTCCTGATTGTAGTAGGCAAGATCAGACTACTGTTACTGGCTTTCTCAGTGGGCACCTTTGAACTATGAAATATTCTGAGGGTTCTAAGCACTTTGAAGCCTGTGCCTATTTTACAAGAGAGGCTTCACCTGATCACATTCTTATTTGTCTGGGCCAGTCCAGGAAGGATCATATTGGCAATCCAGCGCTAGAATTGAACTTCTCCAGGGTGCACAATTTCATAGACTTGATATATAGCTCTACTGTTCCTCATGATACAGCACGCAATTAATTTTCCATCACATTGTTTTGCATATGTTAATCGTACTAAGTCACCTGATCAAGATTTCGAAAAAATACAGATAAAAACAATTATGTTCCAAGATGGATGAAAGTAATTGGTTCCAATAAAGAGCTCCGGCACCTCAATTTTTAAAATTTGTATTACAGTGCATTGATTATATTTTATACATGATTATAAAAAAATTATAAAATTTGCTTTTGAATGTGTGATTTTATTTTTTAGTTTCTGTGCTTAGAATTTATTACATATTAATAAGTTTATTTTATTGCAAAGCAAATCATGACCAGATAGTAATATATATGATCAGTTTAGTTTAGTTTCAATTAGTTATATAAATGTCCCATTTTAAAGCAACACTAGGCTATTTTGGGACGAACCTCGTAATTTTGAACCATGATCAGATGACGAAGACGACACCTGAGCTGACACCTCATCTCCAAACTTCCACACCACATCAGGAGAGCAGGTTTGGCCTCCGACGAATGTAACGGGCACCATACCTGTTTACACGACTATTCTTCGGTACAATCGTGTCTCGAAACTGAACCCTCCAATTCCGACGCCGGCAGCTTACCACCAGGCCACCGCCGCCCTAGCAATATTTATGAACTGAATAAGAATGAATATTATATTTGATCTTTTTTGATAAAATTTTCATCTCAAAATTCTCATTTTGTTATGTGTATTACACTTATCAAGAAATTTTGCTCATACAGTTTTATTCATACAGTAAGATATCATATATCAACCTTTTTTTTATTTCATTCGAATTACTTAGTACAGAAGAAATTATTTGAAAGATAAGTACAACCAGTTCAGATTATTCGATATCTAAGAACGAGCAAGGAAACCGATTCATAATCTCCGAAGCAGACAGCCGAAAGAATGGGCTAATAAATAGGTTCAGAATTTATTATTCAATCGGATTCAGCAAACCAGTAAGTTTCTTCGGGGGCGAAAAAAGAAGGAAGTATGTTGGAGAAAATGAATTTGAAACTGAAAATGATTTCTTCTCAGATGAAAGAAAAGTAGAATATATATATATATATACACGCAGAAACAGAGAGAAAGATGTAGCGCGGGTTTCTTTTACTGCTGTTTTGGAAAATCATTTTTGTGGGAAGGGAATCGTTCTGGCATCGGAATGTGGTATTTCTTCCTAAACGCCAGCTCACCTGTGTGAAACTCAATTCCGGTCTTCTTTTAGAATTTCAATTTCTTTTCCTATTGATTGCTTTGGGTTTTCGGCAGTTCCACTAAGCGCTTTAAGCCCTTAGGTGGTGATGGAATGTTTAACATCTTAGAATCATTCCAACACAAAACCTTTTGCCACGACCAAAGAATATTCTGTATTTGGATTATTATTGTGATGAAAGTTGAATTTATTAAGATCGTAAATAAGACTGCATTTTATGTAAATGCAATATCTGAAAGATAGTATTTTTTGTAAGTGGAATAATAATGAGGTATGCTGTGTCGTAAAATTTATTGCACAAATATTATTATAATGCATGTGTAATAGTATATATATATATATATATATATATATATATATATATATATATATATATATATATATATATATATATATATATATATATATATATATGTTATTGTCAAAGCTTGAAATGCGGCATTATGTCGAATACCTCATACTTTTCTTGGCAAAGTGTGAAACTTTTAGAATTTACAAAGGCATTCTATAGTATAACAAAGGACAAATCTGTGAAGTATTTTTTTTATAAATAGTGAAATAATGATGAGATATACCTGTTGTATGATTTATCGCATATAGTATATAATACATGCACAATATTATTCAATCGGATTACTATTCTATAGATATGTTATCCGCAAAGCTTGAAATCCTGCATTTTGTTGTAGGTCTAGGAATTTTTTGGTAAAATATGAAGCATTGATAATTTATAGATTTCTTATTTTATAGCATACCAAATGACAAATCTGTGAAATATTTTTTTTATAAAAAGTGAAATAATCATGCCGTAGTATTTATCACATATCTTACATAATGCATGCATAATACTATAGACATTTATCCACAAATCTTAAAATCCGGCATTCAGTAGAATGCCTAAGTATTTTTTTCGAAATATCGAAAATTAATAATCACAAAAGTAAATATTTGAAACATTAATAATCACATATTTCCTAGGTATTCTATATCATACCAAATCTCTAAAATCTGTGAGGTATTATATAAATCAACGATTCATTCCGAATATCATTTCTTTTCAGAAGATTTACCATTTTGTAGAATTAATTAAATATTAAAAATGTGGCTGAGGGAAATAATGTAATTTATTAAAATAATTCTCATATTTCATATATAAAATTTCTAGAGGTTCTTTAGAATACCAGCTTTTCATTCATTGCCTATTACTCTCATATTATTCAATATCAAATGGTTAATTTGCAAAGCAGGCGATGTATCGTCGATTCCTTTAGAAATCTATTTCTTTTTTATACTTTTTCTAAACAGTAATTGTAGTTTCTAAATAGTAATAGTAGTTTCATAGAATATCTAGATTTTCATACAAAAAATGGGAAAAAAAACAATTTGGAATACTTTCGTATTTCATATTCATCCTAAACGAGCTGAGGGATAGGGAATAACAACATTTTATATATTGCTGATAACAATTCGAACCCATCATTCTCAAATTTACGAAGGATATATTCACAAAAGCAATCGTATCCATTTCTTTAATAATTTGAGAACAATTATATGATGGTGATTGTATTTACACTTGGTATATCAAATGTAGCTAACCCTTGTAAGTAAGTAATGTAGTCTTTTCTGTTGGTTGATGCAACAGTAAAATTTAGAAATCGTCTGAAGTAAAATTTTTAACTTAGCTCTTATTCATGGTGACAGCTTGCCTACCTCGAGGACTTATAAGAGAAACTGGTACATGTACTGTAACTCTTGCAGAAAAACTACTTGCAAGCAGTTCAAATGGAGTACTATTCTTCCCTAAGTTCAAGAATTCGTTGACAATGGCCAAACTATTCTTCAATAATATTAGCCATACACACAGCCAGAAAAAAGAATATATCTATTCTGCGTTTGAGATCTAAGTTCTTAGTAATGTGAGAATTTAACCTTCTAAATCACTCGCGAGAAAGGTTTTGTTCCGTTCCTTAAATTCATCAAACATGGTCTTAAAAGACGATTCTCGTATTTCCCTTTACACTTGTTGTATTAAAATGGGCCATATCTTGTATAAAAAGCAAATTTACTCAATTTTGCTTTAACACATATCTTATAACAGAATTAAGGGCCTTAAAGAACATATCTACATAAAAAAGCTTAATTTAAAACAGAAAAAAAGTAAGCAAAACATATTCATCAGTAAAATCAAAAATAAAATAATATATTGACAAGTTTAAAATTTGTTTCCTACAAATTTGCCGTTTTCTTGAAAATATCCACTCTTTACATTGAAAGTCTTCATCATTTATTACATGATAAAAGTAATGCGTAAATAATAATAGCTAACAATTTTATCTGTCTTAGGAATGCGTTTTTCGAATCCATTTTTCTGTTCCCTTTCTTCATAAAGTGCTCCAATTATTTGCAAAAAAATGACGTTCATATGTCAAAATTAATATTTTTCTGACCCGTATATGCCTAAAGATATGATAAACATGTCAGAAACGGTCTTTTATTATTATCAGATAAAAGATGTCGTCTTAAACTACTCCAGTTTGAAAAAATGATTATTTCATGTTTTTCTTTTATGTTAGGGAATTTTTTTTCGTATCTGATTTCATTCTCCTGAACGAGTAATTAAAATTCTAATGTTATGTAAAGTATTTTTCTGTTATTCTGAAGTTGTGGCTTGTATCATCTATTGTAATTTCACCACAATTCGAAAATAACATACTTGGAATTGTTGTATTCTGAAACATTCGAGATAAATACACATACTAAAAGAACACAAAGAAATCCATCCAGTTTGTATTTAAATGTGCTCCAAATAATATATTAGCATTTTGATAATGAAGATGCAGCAATAATTTTATGTCATTTAAAAATGCGGGAAAAAACTTTTTACAGAAATCTGATCGCATGATAAATTTTCCCTTGCACAAATTTTTAAAACATGTTTTTTTTCCTCCTGATTAACTACATGATAGGCTTTTACTAAATAAAAAAAATATGAATTTTTTAAATTTTTATTTAAAAGCCAATTTAGAATTTTAAAAAATCAAATTTTAGAAGCGATATATGTTCTTGAAGTTCTCGAGACAAGTTCCTATTTCATATCCTTCCAAAATTCAATTCATAAAGTTCTTCAATACAAATTTAGTTGACCATCATCAATAGTGCTTTTTTCTTACATATGACTGTTTTCAAATAATTTCTTCTGCATGAAAAACCTTAAATGTAGGAATTTAATTCTAATAGTAAGCCTTTCAAAATGTTTAATTTTACTAGACTGAAAAAAATGGATGTCTTCTTTTTTAAATATTCAAATCCGAATTATTTTCAACTACTATAACTATAAAACGTTTTTATTAAAACTGAGTTTGATATTTTAAAACGAACTCCTAATATTTCGTGAGCTAGAATATATCCAAACTGTCTTGCCTTATCCAGGCATGAATACTTTACATCATTTTCCTTAATTTTTTTCATATATCTTAAAAATGAGTCAGTTTTATTATATTTACAATGTTAATTATTTAATCTCATATATTTTGAAATTTCTTGATTTCGCTTAGAATTTATGTAATGCTTGAAAACATTGTGTTAGAATTATTCTAAAGCTTAATATGAATTTACATTTCAAAGTAGACCAATATCCCCGGTTTTCATCAAAGTCCTTCTTTAGAAATAGAATAACGCCAATCTTTTTATTGAGACAAGATGCAAAAGCCACATCAACCGTAAAATAATGGAAAAAAAATGTTTTTTTTTTTAAAATATATTTTTCTTGAAGTTGTTTGCTATCACGTACGACGTCTAAAAATGTGCAAATATGTGTTATCTATATTCAGTCCTTTCTATAAAGAGATGAGAACAAAATGATTTTATATCGCCGTAATCCAATATCTGACATATCATTTTTTTTCCTAGCCATACGTCTTGTGTTTTTATTTTCTTAAGAAAATGCTTATGTATTATACGAGCATATTTCTGCTTATGTTATGCCAACAATCTAGTAGAAATATGCTTTTTTTTAATGTATTATATGCCCTTATTTTTAATCTCAAATTTATATGTTTGGAATTTTTACATTTAAGAATTCAGGTAAGTTTAATGTGCCGCTGTGGGTATTACAAAATTTTCGAGTGTTTTCAATCTACAAATTAAAGTTTATAAATATTGAAAAAGTTTGTCAATCAAAGATATTAGGGTTGGTAATACACAGGAGGCTAGGATGATGGATCTGTGTTTTGGTTTGTTTGCAGCCTTGTTTTAATTGATTCTTTATTTATGTAATCATTCTGGCATAGCTTTTAATTGTTTTTTTTTATGTAGGATAATAGCTATTAAAAACTGTACGTTTCTGCTAATAGCCTTGATTTAGCTTCTAGTAATGCATTTTTTTTATCATTCTAGATCTTCTTTGTATTTTCACCTTGTATTTGTGTCATTCACCTATTTTTCCCTATATATAATATGATAGATATATGGTATTAGGTATTGGTACATTGTTTGATATTGCTATATGTCTGTGTCTACTATACTACTATATATTTTATACTTTGGACAATGTAATATTTTTTTGTGTGCTTGTATGTGTTACTGCTTTCTATATGAATTTTTCAACTTAATCTCCCGAACCCAGAATTTGTATGCTAACTATTCAATTTTAAATATTTTATTCTATTCATTTAAATATTTAGTTTGATCTATAACGTATACCCTTATTTACCGCTTATATTCTGGCGATGACTGTAAGCTTTATAATAAATAAATAATGGTTCTCTTCCCGGCGACCTTTAAGGTCCAAACCCATTCGGGTAGGCGGTCCTCGTAGGGTAGACTGAGACCAGGGTTAGTAATATGCTGTTTAATTTAACCTGAATGTAAGAGGATTGTTCTATTTATTGTTGCTTTTTGTCTGAACTGGTTTATGAAGACATTCTAATTTCTTATATTATTTTATTGAAAAATAGCCATGAATAATAATATTATATACATATGTAAATTGTACTAAGGAAGTTATTAATTTTTATTTTTGTTATCATTATATAATTTTTTTAGTAGTAGCTGGTTATGTTGAATAGGGAACTCAGTTGACAAATTGAAAGCAACGTCTTTTTTGTGCAAAAAAATGACATAAACAATCCATTCAAGAAATAAATTGGAAACAAGAAATTAAAAATCAACTTTAGAAAACTGAAGTCCTTTAAGTGACATGGGGATGACCAAAGCAAGTAAAATTTGTCACAAAAAATTATTTTTTAAAGTTTCTTTTCACTTCTGTTTTTTATCGTAATGAAGCGTATATTTGAGGGAACACTTTGCTTGTAAACAATAATTTTAATCAATACTTTTGTATTAAAAAAAAGAGTTTTTCTTATCACATATAGGCATCCAGGGAAAAAAGTCCAAAAGTATTCTAGAAAATCAATTTTTTTTTAATTTGTAAGTTATTTTTTGCCAAAAGTTTGTATTTGGAAAAAAAAAGTTGGTTTTGACAGATTTTTTTTGACGAAAGACATTTTTTTTTTTTTTTTTTTTTTTATGTTGGAACTATCGATAAACTATTTTATATTTCCAGGATATACCGATGCATTATGGGTAACTTCAAATCATTAGACAGCATCTACACAAAATCAAGTTTCAACGGAAATACTGGGAAGTAGTCTATCTTCATCACAACCTGTCAACAGCTACTAAAATTCTAGAACTTTCCCTGACGAAGTATTCCAATAGTTTTTCATCTTTTTTTCCTTCCATCGTAATTTTTTTATCATTGTGGAAAAATTTTAAAAGTGAAAACCATTAATGACTTTTACTTACCATCTAGATCTAAAAAAGAACACAAGAGATATTTGATGGTGCATTTATTTTATTTTTCTTTCAAACTTTTGGAAACTCAATAACTTTTTACCTCACATTTTTCATTTATTTTTCGTTTCATTGTTTCGATGTTAGAAAATTAAGTACAGAAAGATGTATCGAACTAAATTTTGTCATATGAAACGGGAAATGTGAAGAGTTTTTTTTTCTTTCTTTCTTCTTCCACTTTTTTTTTTTTTTTGCAAATAAATCACACATTGTCACCGCATTTTAATATTTAATAATATTGCCATCATCATGTTTAATGCTTGAATTAGAAATAATTTTGAAATACACTATATGATAATTTTTTTATATTAAATCAGCCGATAGTTGACTGTCTGATAAAATAAAAATTTTAAAAAGCAAATTTATTTTAATTTAAAACACTACTTTAAACTTAACATTTTTTTTTACTCAGATACTAAAATCGAAAATAATGTTTAATTCTCGAATCGGACATTTGAAACTTAAAATAAATGTATGTTTTAAAATTTAGTTAAATTTTATTAAAGCTGTAGGTAGGGTTTCTTAAGAGTATGTACCAAACTTATTTTGTTTATTGAATTATTATATTTTTATGATAGAGTAACTTTAAATATATCTTAATTAATCTTTCGATGGAAGGAAAGTGCATCTTTGAAGCATTTTAGATATACTTTCAATAAATACTTGAAAATTAAAAAAAAATTATTGAATTCAATTGTACATTAAATTTTAGCAGCAGATTCTTGGCAATAATTTTGACATGAAATATATTTTATAAAAATTAAAGTATTTATGCATTAATACGACTTCGTGTTTTTAAGTCTTTACCGACATAATAATTCTAATAGCGAAATCTATTTTTACAATTTGCCAAAAACTACATTTTAATTTTTTTTTGAAATAATGTTATTCATTGTTTTTTTTAAATATTTTAACTATAAGTTTATGAATGCATATTGATTTGTGAGAACCAGCATTAGTAAGATATCTTTAAACACTTCCTTATTATAGATACATATCTCAGATTTTATAAAATTTTACATTGTGTTTAATAAAATTATATTACACTTGCACAGCAATAACTTGGGATGATATGCATACTTTCTATTTTGCAGAAAATGAGCAACAATTTTAAATGCACACATTCCATTGTTTGAATATCAAAATCTCTGATTACTTCGCACTCTTGCACTGTTATACCTTGGATGCTGCATATTTCATACGTACATATCATACAGCAGACTTTTGAAATTCCTTTGTAAAATATTCCTTTAACAATAGTTAGAAAAAATAGATACTTATTTACTCTCCTGGCATGAAACAACATTATTTGAAGTCTTCTGAATCTTTCCTTGTACACATTTCAATCGTTTTCATGAAAAAGGAGCATTTTGTGTCAAGAGCTCGCCAAGCAAGCAGCATGTGTTAAGTCACAGAAGTTCTGGTATTTGGCGAAAAACACCTAATTAACTCTTCATTCATTTTAATTTCCTAAAAGTACTAAAACACCATCTATAAAACTGTGCATGCAGTTTCTGATTTGCTCCATATTTGAAAGCAACTTTTAAAAGTCATAAAATAGTACACCATACCACAAACGGCCACTCAACCCCTCCACTAAGTCAAACGGATAAATCTGATTGACCGGACCACCGCGAAAGCAACACTGGTGGGAACTATGGTTAACGGCCATCACTGGCCATGATGCAACCCTTTCTCTTGGGAAGCACGTCCCGTCATCGGTAGGAAGTAGCCGACCCCCACCATTTCTATATCCACTCGGGTGTCGCGAACCAACCACCATACCGGAAGCTTCACAATATCCTTTCTGAGGTGCCTCCTGGTAGGAGCAATAAATAGCGTAATTACAAATTTCAAATAATATTTATTTTTAAACTCATTTAACAGGCTGAGATTAGTAACAAAGATATCTCTGGAACGGCCCATCTTGCAAAGAAAATAACATTAAGAAAAGTATCATCTTTTTTTGGAAGTTAACTGAGAAAATGCACCACCGAATAGAATTTATTTGCATTAATATGAAAAAGTTGATATCGTGAAACATGGAAAAGGTCATGGTAAACCACCCTCAAACATTCAATATTAAGAATTGGAAGTATTATTGACAGAGATATTTGTCGAAAATAACCGAAATGGAATTTGAAAGCAAGATTGAAGCAAAAATGTCAATGTGTGGGAAGACAGAAAAGGTATTTTGTAACATGACAGCTCCTGGAAACTCGAAATGCATTTCTCTGCATTCACTATTTGCTTCTATCAATATAAAGTTGCATTTTTAGATATTGGCTCGGTTCTTATGAATTCAGCAATAAAATGCATTGTCTGTGCAGAAACAAAAAAATAATACTGGAAATCTTATGCAAGAAATTTTAGTTAGAGTGAACGTCGGTAAATTACACATTTATCCAAATGCATGGTAAAGTAATCGTCTTGAACATTCTTCGTTTATTAATCTGGTATGTTCTAATATCATTTAATTTTTCCTATCTCAGATTAATCGTAGAAGGAATTAATATTAATAAAATAAAAATACTCCATGTTTAAAATTATTCATTTAAATTAGATTATTAACTAATTAAAATGTTTATTCAATATTGATTTGTGTCTAAGTGTAGCAGAAATTAAATTACTAGATCATTAAAATCAAATTACTGCAGAGTTGCCCTTTGGCACCACGGGGTCAGGAAATGTTAAATAAATATGTTTCTATCAGTCAAGCCTATGTTGTTTTCATAAACCAAATTAGGAAATGTTTTAAAGCTGATTCGTGGAAGAATGGTTTATGAAATTTGTTTCAATTTATAGATAAAATACTATATACTTGATAGTATGTTACTTGTTAATATTTAAACGTATTTATCTTTTTAACATTTAAAACAACGTAGGAGATGTGAAATCAAGAGTTGCTTGATTTTTAATTTTTCTTTTCTTACACATAAGACTTTATCAGAAGTTGAAATAGAGACTATTAAATTTCATATTCTTTTATTAGATTTTAGTGATGCCAAATAGAAATTATTTCCATTAGTTAATATATAATAGAAATAATAGTAATCAAATTTAAAATTTACATAACATTATTTAAATAAAAATTTTATCGACAATTTCTTAAATGTTTTAGAGCCAATGAACCACAATTTCCAAATTTTTAAAACTTTTTCATTTTTATAATTTCAAAATTTGATCAATAATTAAAATCTTATAATTAGTCCTTTATATACACAACATTTTGAAGATTATATTTTTATAGTTATTCAATACAATTTTTTTATTTATTTCATCGAAAAATGAAGAGAAATGGCATTCATTTTGTAACATTTTTTTTTCTTGTAGACTTATTTGATCCAAAACTTGGTGTTTATCTTCAATTTTGATATAAAAATCAAATGTTAAATTCGATTTTTCAGATGTTTCTTCATTGTGTTCATGAAAGTATAGAAAAAAACATGTAATTCGAAGAATATGATTTTTGGTGGAAATGTTTAAAAAACATTATAAATCCCCAAAATTAGATTGGAGAAACATTATGAATTTTCAAAATTAGACCGTAAAACTTCGTGTTTCTGAAAAGTCTTGAGAATGAATTTCTTGAAAATAATACTTTCTTTTCGTGCATGTCATAATCGAAAAAATAAAATCACATTTAAAATTTGAGTTGCGAACAGGTAAATAGCAGAATAGAAATTTCTGAATTTTATTCTCTGCATAAAATATTGAATACTGTATATGCACTTACATAAGCTCGATTGTTGAAAGAGAACTTTTTGAATATATACTGATACAAAATCACAAATGCAAAAATATTGACAGATACAATGTTCAAATTTTAGAGTATACACAAACTTTATTTGAAGAAATGTTATGTTCTTAGTATGTTTAAGTCGACTATATGCAAGAAAACAATATTAGATTTGAATAATGCATAGAATCACTTAAAATTATATAAAATATCATGGTTTTTATATAGTTTGAGTGGTGAGATTTATTTTGATCTTATAAAATTGTTTATTTGGCTAGTTGTATCCAAAACTGAAAGGGCAGAAATGCAAAATAAAATTGCAAGTTTTTACGGAATGATATATATTGAGGAATCCACTACAGTGTAATAATTGAAAGTAGATAATTACAGCATTTTAATGATGTTAGAATTATTGTACAAAGAAATAAAAAATCTACTGTTATGTAAAGATGGATATTTTATTTCCTTATCCATTCATTTTTTTATAGTAGAGATAGCTATAGTTAAGCTAGTAGTAGTTTTTAATAGTAGAGATAACTACAGTGAATTGCGTTCGAAAATTGAATATGAGAATTATCTTAAAGCAATACTTTCCATCAGAATGGGTCTAAATGGGTCCATTATCTGAAACAAGAAATTTAAATTGGGTACTTAATGAAATATGATGAAAACTATATGATGAAACTATATGATGAAAACAAACATTCAGAGAGAAGTGATTAATTGTTCTTTTCTTACATTTTTTAACACGAGGCAAATATATTTCTTTTTTTTTTAATTTAGAAATGGCTTGAACAATGAAGCCAATGCTACACTTTTATTTTGAAAGTTCCGATGTGAGAAACTTAAGAAACTTAGTATTGTAAATAAAATTAATACTTGCATATTAATTGCATGTCATTGACGAAGAAGCATTCCAAAGTATTAATCTTTGACATGCAAGTTTGTCATCAAGTTTGCGTTCTTTGGTGATTTATCCCTCGCATGTGGGTAATACACAAGTACCAGGAAATTCATTATGAA
Source organism: Argiope bruennichi (assembly GCF_947563725.1). Classification (NCBI taxonomy): domain Eukaryota; kingdom Metazoa; phylum Arthropoda; class Arachnida; order Araneae; family Araneidae; genus Argiope; species Argiope bruennichi. Next base: position 74,375,728 of record NC_079154.1, on the reverse strand, counting down.
TTTTGGACCTCTTTCCCCCCCATTAAAAATAAAGTGTTGATATAAAACTATACCTGTAGTCACAAAAATACATACCGGATTCCATTCATTTAAGTAATTGCATTTATATATTTTCAAAAATGAAGAAAGATGAAAACTATTAACTCTTAAATAGATTTGGCACAAAAATTGATGTAAATCTACACTTTTTAGTTTACACTTTCATCTACACTATTTGTGAACCAAATTTCATTACATAAGTTCTTATTTGTTTGAACTATCTCTCTTAGACGCATTCGAAATTACAAACTGACAGACTACCATCCTCTTGATGGATCCCTCCAATTCTCAATGAATTAGGTTCCAACTTTGATGCAGATTCCTAATCATAGGTAATATATAATACTTGCTCTAAATGTATTTCATACAAAAGTTAATAGAAATCTAACAACCTGGTGTTAAGTCCACGTACAACATTTTATTCTTCTAGTTAAAAAAAGTTTTGAATAACCGTGTTTTTAGTCAGACAGACCTAATTCGAAAGTTATGTTTTGAGAGTAAGGGAAGATTTGAAACTTGGAAATTCAAATTATTTGAAGATTAAAACTTCGTCTATGAAAAAGTAGAAATATAGAATATAGAATTTAATGCAAAGAAAGCATTCATTCATTTTCAAATTTCCAATTATTTCCGAATCTATTCTTGTGAGAGCAATGCATAAAAACGCCTTCTAAAAATTTAAAAAATGTAATAGTAATCAATTATACAATACATTACACTTACAATTACACACCAATTCTACATTTAGCCAATAAAATTTACAACTTAAAATAATTAATTCTCGAGATTAGTAGGTCTACATGCTCACAGCCTTGCAGATAGCATCGTACTGCCGGACTTGGTTTTGGCGAGGAAGTTGGCGCTTGGCTGGCATTATTAGAGTGTTACAATTTTAGGGGATTGGCGCTTTTTTGGTGCATTGGCATTATTAGAGAGTGTTGCAGCTCAAGGGGATTGGCGCTTGTTTAGAGCATTGGCATTATTTATATTATTATTTTAGCTGATTTTTATCGCTTATTTAATTTTAAGCTCAGAAAACTATTTAAAATGAGTTTTTTTTCAAAGCTAAAAATGAAATGTCTGTATTCTATATATGCTAAATGTCTTCAGTAATTGAAAACTATTTAAATAAAAACATTCTTTTGAAATTCCTAATATGGTTTTTTTTTGTTTCACATAACCGTACATATGTATAAACAAATTTTACAATGCTGTATTTTATATTATTTTACTTATATACTTCATTTTATTTTTCAAGGGTACAGAACATAAAAAAGAATTTAACATGCATTATTACATCTCATCTTTAACATCAACATCAATTTCAAATGAAGGATACATATGCTATTTGAAATTGCATTTTATTCTGAAACAAAGAAAATACGTTATAATGAAATCTCACAATGAATATATCAAGGTACATTATTTTCAATTTTCAGGATATTTTTAAGACTATTTATATTCATTTTCAATTTGCTTTTTGCTGTGCATTGTGCTTGAGTATTGAAAACTATTTAATTCCAAGTTTTAAAATTATTTTTTTAATTATTTTGGGGGAGTTAAAAGGGTTTTTTAACGATATAAAATTTTTTACTTTTTAGTGAAACGAGAGATTGTTTATTGTACAAAAAGTAAATGCACTTTTCCTAAAAAAAAGAAGAAAAAAAAACATGTTGAAATAAATCTAGAGATATTCTGATATAAACATGGCAAGGATTTCAATGGAGTTTAAATTTGACAGCTTGCAAAGAAAACTTTAAATTTTTTTCACATAAATCGAATCTCTTTCAGCTATGGAAAAACAAAAAACAATAATATTTACTCATTTCTTTACTTCAAATTTAAAAGAATTTTTTTCGGCTCATTCTTACGACACAGGAATACATTTATACTTTTTCGTACCACGATAAACAACAGATGATTTTTTTTCTCGTTTCTTTTGACTTTTAGCATTGGTAAATGAGATAAAAAAGTTGATTTTAGTTCTTTGAACTGTTTTCTAAAATATTTGTTGAAAGATATCGGCTAAACATGTTTATTTTGAAAAGAAAAATGTAGAGCTATTCTAGGATAATTAAAGATTAATTCGCTTTATAATGAATGCATCAGTGTGTATATAATTTTAAAAAAACATTAAAACTTTCGTGTTTTTTTTTAAATCTACAATTTACAGTATTCACAATTAAGATTCATATCAAATTCATCCAATCATGAATCAGTTAAGGAATTATTTAGGAATTTCAAAATTCTATTTATTAAAATAACAGATATTTGCATCGTTTCATTGATATTGAAGAGTACCATGATTTGTATTGTATACTGAAGATCTAACAAGTATTGTTAAAACTCAAAATATATTCTGCTGCTGTAATTTTGATCTCGTGTATGCCACCCAAGTAGGAAGGTCTTCAATCGCAGTTTTGAAATAATATGGTATTTGACTATTAAAAGAAATAAAAACATTCATATCGGTTTACAGGAATTATGAAGTCTCTTATCATTATATACTGGATGATGAGTACAAATGATGGACACGATTAAAAAAAAAAATCATATTTTTGAAACTACTGCACATATTACAATGAGTGATACATGAATTTAAAGAGAAATATACCAAGCTTTTTTTTCAGTTACAAATGTCCGATGCGTGACCCGTATTGTAATATGTGCAGTAGTTTCAAAAATATGATTTTTTAAAATCTGGTCCATAATTTGCACTCATCGTGTATTATAAAAAGAATTCTAAAAAATGATTTTTCTTAGTAGGTATTATGTCCTTTATATTTTTCTTTTACTGTTTTATGTATTTCGTTTGTAGAAACCTATGAAACTTTTTAAAATTAATTTAAAAATTAATTTCAATAGCTTTTAAATACTTAAGACAATTTTTTTTTTTGCACATTTCAGACGCTTAATACATTTTTCTAGATAAACATTTATGATTTAACTCATGAAAGATTTCAATGAAATATTTAACATGCAAATGGAAATTTCCGTATTCATCATTCAATTAAAGTTTCTACAAGATACCAATTTCAAGACACCAATATTTCTCCATTATACAAACATTTGACGATTATACATGAAACAGATTAGAATAGAAGTTGATGCTTCTAAGAGTTTCAAACGAACCCCGAATAGATAAGGCCATTATGACTGGCTTATTGACAGACAGTTCCCGGCTCTCTGACTCCATCAAATATTGGCAAAGCTGGATTAGTGTCTAATGCTATCCGAAGTGGGAACTTTCAAGAACACTCCTTGATTAGAGTTGTAAAGTGAGTAACATAGTCAAAGTGCAAATCTCCCATAGTGTTTTCGACTGAATTAGAAATCGGGAAGTATTAGCAGGCTTATTGGAACCAAAGTACGAAACAGAATGCCATGCAAATTCTATTGTGAACGCATGCCAAGCTTTATCCTAGAGAAGGCGGAAGAGAATACTTCCATGATTTGCTTGTCTAAGAGCAGTAGGAACATGACATTGTTTGAATTTCGTGGTGGATATGGCATTTTGCGAATTCTTAGATGAACATTGTAAATCTTTAAGAAATTGAAGTAAACATTTATTGTAACAAATAAAAATTAATTTTTCCCTCGAAATTAATATTACTTTGAGAAAATTAAAAAGTGAAATTTAATAAACTTTTGATCCGATTAGCAAACGTCTTATATGCATATGTGTATATTATGCCATACATGTTAAAAGCTCATAGACTTTATTTCTGCTAATGTACAGATAATCTTTACTTATTTCCTACCACGCGGTACAGAAGCAGGAAATAGATTCATATTTCGTAATGAATTGCGAGTACTGAATTTTCCGTGCAACCAGATAAGCACTCTGAATATTTCCAATGTTAGATAAGCATTTTAAATATTTCCATTAGTTATTTTGGAACAAAAGAATTATTATTTCTCTTCTAAACAATACATACTTTAGAATATTTAGGAAGAAAAAAAAGCATGCATTAATTTTTTTGATATTCTAATTGAATTATTTTAAAATTTCAAGAATGCATAATGTGATATATACAAACTAATAATGGGCTGAAAAACTGAAAACTTTCGACTTAATTCCTTTTTCCAAAAACCCAATCCTAAACTCAAACCTTATAAGGCGCTTACTTATTTAAACATTTTTTTTAATAAAATAAAACAAATTTTAAATAAGTCATTCATAATAGGCAAATATTTGTTATAAATATTTATCAAAATTGTAATATTACGTGGATATCTACTATTTCATTATTTTATTAATTTGTTAATAACTCAAATATTTCATTAAAAAACTTATAAACATGAAACTGCAAAAAAAAGTTAGTATAACTGAATATAAATATTTTTGAAATGGAAAATTCCATCCATATGCAACAAAATGGCAATAAGACGATCTTTAAAATTGCATTTCTGTTATCAGAAATTCAAAAATAAAAGATTTTTTTTACTAACAATCGCAAAACAACCTCTATTTTGAAATTGAAACACTTTTTTGATCTATACGAGATATAATTGTATGATCGTTTTGTCCATCAACGAAAATTTTATATCACTTGGATCTATTTTGGTTCCATTTTAAGATCAGTTTGTGATCGTTTTGCATTCTTTAAGCTATCTTCACAGATTTTAAATTTGGAGATTAAAGAAATTTTAGCTTCAGCAAGCCAGCGCAAAAAGACACAAACTTCGATTCTAATTCTTAAATCGTATTGCCCATGGTTCTATGTTTGATATTCATTTACTATAATTGTGCATTTTTAAACGGATTCTATTACATGAGGGACAATCAAGAAGAGTTGTACTGCTTAAGGAAAAACAAACGAGATCAAAATTTTGCAATACCTATATTTGTATGCTAAAGCTCTATGCAAAACTTACCATCGACGTAGTTATCTCTGTTTAAACATTTGTCTAGGTGGGCACACATTTTTCAATACCTTCTTCAAAGATATCCCACCATACAGCTTTCACTTCGTCATAAGAATAGAATCGTCACTTTAAAAATTCTTTCTTCCAGAGACAAAAAGCATATAAGTTGCAAGGTGAAGTGTTTGGATTATAAGGAACGTAATCGGGCATTTCTTACCTAATGTTTTTGGATGTTCGTACATTTCTTTTGTTGGATGCTGTATCACCTTAATATGCAGTTGCGCAATGTCTTTCGATAGTTTATCTAAACGTCGAGTTTTCAGTGATTTTTGAAATAGTTTTAGTGTTTCATAAGAAAAAAGGCAACATTTATAGCACCATATATTCTCTGTCTAGTTTCAGGAAATGGAATGTTTTTCCTCGAAAGAGATGCATTTCATGTTTGATAAGAAATGGTGAATTCAAATTTCATTTTCTGGAACGAGTTTGTCTCGAAACTCATTTTGTTTCTTTCGGTAGCATTGAAAAATGCAAATGCACTTTCAAGATGCTTCCGTTTATGTCTATCCGTCAATAGATTGGACACATATCGAGCAGAAGTTTTATGAAATTTAAGCTACTAAGCAATAAGTTTATTCCAAATTCTATGAGAAATGTCAGATTCAGATTTATTTTCTTGTTATTCGTCTGTTTCCAAAAATGAGTTCATTCACTTCGGCTGCGATCTCAGAATTTATAGAAATTGATCTTTCATCACTTTGATCGTTATCAATATTTGTACGTCCATGTACGTCAAACATGTTGTATCACATCATAATAGCTAGCATAGCAGGTTATTTTCGTCACATGATATATATAAACTGCCGATAAATTTGAATATAGTTACAGCTTTACAGCTACAAAGAAAAAAAAAACGATTCAATTTCACTTTTAAAATTTGGACGTCATTCCCAGGTGGTGATTAGATCATAATGTTTAGAAGCTTAGAAAAGTATGCTCAAGAAAAAGAATTTTATTTATGGTTTTCAAGTTCCTAGAAATACTGCATGATAGTGCAAGAAACAAAAAATGGAAATCAGTTTGAAATCTGTTCAGAAATTTTGAGTATAATCAGTCTTTTATATTAAAATATTTGAAAATAATAAGGAAGCATTTAGCAAACAGTAATTACTGCTTCTCAACATCTCGACAGATTGAGTACCTTCATTGTTAACTTGTTATGTTTTGCATCAGGAAACTTGTTATGGTTTGCATCAAGAAACTTGTTATAGTTTACATCAGGAAAACTGTTATAGTTTACATCAGGAAAACTGTTATAGTTTACAACAGGAAAACTGTTATAGTTTACATCAGGAAAACTGTTATAGTTTACATCAGGAAAACTGTTATAGTTTACATCAGGAAAACTGTTATAGTTTACATCAGAAAATTTGTTATAGTTTACATCAGGAAATTTGTAGCAGTTTACATCAGGAAATTTGTAGCAGTTTACATCATGAAATGAAAGAATAGAATTAAGTGTACAAGAACAGGAGGTCACACAAAGATAGATAACTATTCTCCTACATTATTAGTAATGTTAATAAGCTAATTCATCCTGAACTTAAAAGTCTTTCATGAAACGAATTATTTCACAGGCAAATAGCGAAAGATATTCAACTTTTGGAGAAATCTCATTTCTCTTTCAAATTATAGAAGTCAATTCCAGATACTCTGTGGCCAATTCCACAATATGTATCCCTAAATGAGAGAAGAAAAGCGAGAATAATAGCCAATTTGAAGAGCTTACCACAGGAAATAATCCTTGCAAATGAGTTGCATTTAGAGCTGGAAGCGAAAGCGGTGATTTTTCATTGCAGGAACTTAGCGTGACGCTATAACATCCTACTCATCTGCATTGTCAGAGCATTTGCATGAGGAGAATTTCCGAATTTGAGATTCGCTCGAAAATAATAGAAAAACAAAAGAAGGATATTTATGAAAATGTTATGCATCAGCTTTACGATTTAGATAAGAATAAAGAATAGAAAAAAAATGAGGCATAGTTAGAAATTCCTTTTTTTGTCTAGAATAAAAGTTAAAATTTTCGCAGCTTTCAAATACTCTGCATTAGGGAAATAAGTTTAGTTCAGAACTGATTATGTACATGATCATACGGAGTGTATTTTTTCTATTTTTTTTTCAATTTCATTCAAGTTTCTCAGAAAGTAAACAAATGAATAGAATTTTTGTAGTAAAACTTCATTATTTAGATTGATTCTGTGAGATTTAAATGTTTGTATGACTTCACAAATATAGTCCGAAAACCTAAGAACATCATGAAATGTATGATGGAACAAGCGTTGAAAGTGATTTAATGCCTGTTTTCCTGTAAATAAATTATGTAAACCTAAAAAAATATGATAAATCAGTAGACAAATTGTGTAAAAGCACAAAATGAAGACAAATTACTTATGTATTAAAAAGTCGAAGTTTTGTTTTAAGCCTAAATATTAAAACAAGTTAGGAAAATAATTCGAAAGCCAGTTCATCAATTATGAAATGATTCGAGACAAAAATAAATGGATGCTCTTGTCTTTTAGCAGGAAGTAAATGACAACAATAACACTTAAAGTATGAAAGGAAATTGATTTTATTGAAATTTATTATTATTTATGAAAATAATAATCATTTCAATTCTTTTATACAAATATAAACTGGTTACTTAATCTTTTGCAATATAATTTTAGGACTCATTTTAATAAATATTGTATCAGCCTTTTTTCAAAAATATTTATAAACAAGTAATGAAGTATTATTTTTGTAATTATAGTGATCAAACATCAATCATACATTAAAAATATGTAGGAATTATTCTTAAAAAGTCAAATTATTCAGGAAATAGTTTTTTTAAAAAAAATCTTTTTCTAGTGTGTTTGTAACTGTGTTGAATTAATGATTGAAATAAGGGAAAGGAAACAGATATGGTTAGTAAGAAATTACATTTTTTCTCATTTTCCTCTTGATTAAAAAAGACTAGCCAGCAAGATGAGTTTTAAAAAATTCTTTGTTAGAACCATGAAAAAGTGCTGGCATAAAAAGAGAAAAATAAGAAAAACTAAAATATTTGAAAATACTTTAAATTTATATAATTATAGAAGGGATTTTGCTGACACAGTAATTTGGTTTCATGAGAATTTTAATCATCATGAACAATAAATTACCTTACACTCAGAATTAAAAAAGGAATCTGGGTTAGAGTTATTAGAAAATAATTCTCTTTCTAACGCGGATAAATGAAAATATTACTTGCATATTACACCTACATTACATGAAAGTTATAATAGTTTGAAATTGATAATACACAATTATACATAGTAATACATTGAATACATAGTAATGCACATGCATATAAAAAACTTTTATTATCAATAATATTTTTCACTCCATCAATATTTTCAATGGATCATCATTATAACTTAATTTCTTGATACTTTAAATATCGAAAGCCAAGAACTGCAGAACATTTTGATTTGCATGCCAGAGTAGAGATAAAATAATAAGAAATTATGTAGGTGGACAGAGTAATATATATTTGTCAGAAGTAAGTGTCTACATATAAATTTTATGGATAAAAAAGTCCTTGCAAAATCATTCAAACAATTTGTATTCCAGAATTGACTATGGTACTTTTAAAACGAAAATGCTCAGATTCTGAGTGATATTTCAACACTATAAAATCTCTTCATGTGTATAATTCAAAACGGCACTCTAAAATTATTGGTCATCATCATTTCTCATATTCATGACTTGGAAATATCAATTCACCTGTGAACAAAATGATAATTTTGGGTCTATATATTATTATTGAAATTTTTATTGTTATTACTTTTCGTGGTACTGAGGAGAAATTGATTTGTCTGGGAATTTATTTTTTTTCTATTTTGCCAGTCATATACAATTTTTTCCCCTCGTCATTTTTTATGAATTTTTTTTCCTTAAACTCTTTATTTTAAAATGACAAGTGGGGAGATTATATTGCATTTTTAAAGTGCCAAATTCAGCTACCATTTTGTTTATAAATATTCCTTGGAATTTTACTATTTAAATAATGAAATATATTTTATAAACTATTAGCTATGTTTCCATTATATTTTATATAAATTGAAATGAATTCACATATAATGCAAATAATATATTAAAGTTTCAGTAAAAACCATAATATTAAAAATATAATATGCCAAATTCATAATATTTTTATGTTTGAATATTATAAAAAAAGCTTCCTGGGACGAATTGATTTAAAACTTGCATCGTTTTAAATCAATTTTGAACTAGTAGTGTTTAAAAAAATATTTATAAAGCATTTTATTGAAGTAATACTTATTGATGTTGATTTAAAACTATACAGGTAGCATAGTTTTTCTACCAAGTCAATTAAATGCGACACAATTTAAAATGCTTTTCTTGACCAATAATTGAATTATATACGCAAAAAGATAAATAAAGAGAAAAAGAAGAAAAAATAAAAAAAGTTAATTAAAAAATAAGTAAAATAATTAAGATAAATAAGAAAGATATTAAGAAACTATAAGAGAGATAACAAAGATAATTATAAATTAAGAAAAGTAATTATATAGGCAGAAAAATAAATAAAATTCTTCAACATTGTTTTTATTTATTCGTAATGTTTTTAATTCATTTATAAACTAATTTTAAATACAATTCAGGGGAAATTATTTTTAAACACTTCCGAGCAAGAGCTTACTTTAATAAATGCTTTTATTCTTAAAGATTTTAAATACCATTAGTATTATGTGAAAGGTTATTTGAAAATTTTTCTCTAAAACTTCATATTTTCTACAGAGCATATGATTTATTAATAATGTTAATATATAATCTTTAAAATATTTATTTTTCACAGCTATTGAATCTGTGAAAATGTATTCATAAATATACAGGGTGTTTATAATTAAACTTTCCCTATAAACAGCATCATACAATGCAATCGGGAGAACGGATAACAACGAAATTTGGTGATATATAGACTATACATGAGATGCGCTCACGGAATTTCGAATTATATATATATATATATATATATATATATATATATATATATATATATATATATAATGAATTAGGTCCAAAATGTCCAACAGAGGGCGCCTTTCTGGAAAAAACATGAATTTCAACACACTAAACGACCAAAACGGAATACAGAAACAATATTAAGATTTATTGACTAGCTTCTGATCAACTTGTCATCGAACCACAATAAGTAAAAGTAAGGAAAAAATAACAGTATGCTCTTTGATGAAGGAAAAACAGTTCAGTTTGCAGAAACAAAAACAGATTAAGACGAAATTGCACAAGATAAGCAATTGTTAATCATGTCAAGGAAGATGTAAGAAAACGTTCTCCATGTGACCCCTCTCATTCACCTGCAAAATTTCAAGTCGATGGACAGTGTGTTCAACAGCAGATCATAATTGATCATTTGTGATGTTTCGCACATGAAGCGTTATGGAGCTCTTTAAGTCATTCAACGTCGCAACAAGATACCGTCATCATTACAGCCGGAAACATCGACAAAAAACATGATAGTGACTGCAAATGTTTTTTACCCTAACCTGTTTTGCATAAAGCTTTCTCTTCTGCAAATCTCGACATTTTTTTCCTATAACTGTCAGTTTTTCCGGTTTTACATTTTATTACTCATAATTCTTGTTCTGAATTGTTAATATTTTTTTGTATTCCGTTTTGGTCGTTTATAGTGTTAAATTTAATGTTTTTTCCAAAAAAAGCGCCCTCTGTTTGTCATTTTTGAACTAATTTTTTTTTTTCTTGAAATTCTTTGAGAGCATCTCGTGTATAGTCTATTTTCCAAATTTCGTTGCAATCCGTTCACCCGTTTGCGTTGTAGGATGCTGTTTATAGGGGAAGTTTAAACATAACCACCTTGTATTTTGATTTTCAGTATTATATATAAGCACAAAGATGAAGAAAGTTACTACAGTTAAAAAATCTTCACCACGTTGCAGTTTTTCTAAATGTCAAGTAAAATTCAATAAACATTTTCCTTAGAAAAAGAGAATTGAAATAAAGACAAATGAAATAAAAAAAAGACCATTTTATTTGTTAAAATATAAATTCCTTTCTTTCATTGATTCGACATACGTTTTAAATAAATTTTATATAAGGTAAATAGACCCAGGTAAATATTTAAATATTTAAAGATACATCAAAAGAATATTCTAAAATATCTCAATCGCATTTTAAAGTATTTCGAAAGCTACGATTGTTTATGTAAATTTAATTTCATACTTTATTCACAGCAATAATGCTAATGCATTCATCTGAAGATTTAGAAAGTGCTGTATCATTTATTAGATTAAATTTTTATATTTAAAAATTACAAGATGGAAAACAAAATCATCGGCTGAAAAGAAAAATGGAACAATTAAAATTCAAAACCTCACACATTTAAAAAATACAAAAAAATTAAATTTGATATTTTGAATGTTATATGGCATATCTTATATCGTATTTTAACAAAATTTTGATAAACTTTAGCTATTTTGGCAAAATAAGAAACGAAATATTACATCAATGCCTTTTTTCTCAATTTTTCAAGCCCATTACAAAATTTCTAATACAAAAAATAGAGCTTTCAAAACTTTCTTTTTAAAATTATGTATTAAAACCATTTTAAAAGACTAAATTAGTTATTTTGAAGTATTTTTCAGCAATATTTCAGATATTTTCAATTAGCAAGATTTTAAAAATTGAAACATAAAAAATGAAAACATAAAAATGAGGTAACCTCTTTTTAGATTCGATTTAGATTAGATCTTAATTCAAATCTTTTGAAAAAAGAAATTATTTCTGCCAAAGTTGCTCTAAATATTTAAGATTTAAAGATATTCATCTATATAACACTTTGCATTATTTTCTATTGTAGAGAGAATCAATTAAACTTCTAACAAATATATTCACAAGAAAGATGCAAATAATGCTTCATTCATCAGAAAATCAGAATAACCTTAACCTTAAACCGACTACTCCAACCCGCCGGACCGCCACAAAGCAATATTGGTGGGTATTGGTATTGAGTCCTAAGGGTCATCACCGGCCACAGCATAACCTTTCCCTTGAGAAGTACTTCCCGTCATCGATGGGAGGAGTTACCCCACCACTACCACCATTTTCTGTACCCGTCAGGGTGGCGAGAACCAACAATCATTCCGGAAGCTTCTCATCTTCAATTTCCAGGGTGGAAAAGATAATTAAAATAAATAAGACACAATCGTATAAGACTATAAAATTGAATAAGACACAATATGACAAAATAAAGGAAGTTTACAGTTGTTGCAATATATGCAAAAAGGGAGAAAAAATTAAAAACGGTATGGGAAATCATTTCACATAATATAGCCATTAACTTTGTGGTTTCCAGGATTCGGTTCTTTTATTAGAATAAAAGAATGTATAATTGCAACCTATAGTGTAATAAGAAAATCTTTATCGTTATTGGTATTCAATTTCAATAATATATTAGACCTCTCTGAAACAATCCTTAACTTTCCATATTTATCTCTACTGTTTTCCTGTTTAATATTTTGATTACGAAATCAGTAGTGTTTTTCTTTATAAACAAAAAGTAATAAGCAAAATTGCAGTAGAAAGAAAGAAAAAAATATTGTGATGAATTCTTTAGAAATAATCTAACGACACGTACATAAGAATTTATTATTCAAAAACTTATTTTATCTGAAAAATACCTGTATGTTGGATGGTTGATAAATATTTATTAAAATTGAAATTATTCTATTTTCATATCAAATATGTTTTGTCATCATTTGACAAATGTTTTAATATTCTCTGAAAGGCATTTTAATAAAATTCAATAAAATGGTAAGTTTGAGTTTCCTTTACAAGAATTCCATGCTCTAGCAGTTAAAGGTAAATTATTAAAAAGACGATATTGATAATAAAAGAAGTTATCTATGAAATTAAAATCAATTAAAAAATATCTGTAAAAGCGAAAATGTTCGTTTCTGAAAAAAAAATATCTGGCCTTTATTGAGATATATTTTCAGTAAAAATGGAAAATCATAAATGAAATATGATCAACACATTTTTGAAATAAAGCTATTTTTATATTGATTAAATAATGATTGCTTGTTTAATTTTTGAACTCTAATTAAATTATTTGGAGAAATATAAATATTTTTTTCATTTTTACAAACAAATATAATAATAAGGAAATTTAAAGAAAATTGACTTTGGAAGAATTTTGTTGAATTCACATACTTAAGATAAGCGACGTTTTTTTGACAGATTTTATCTAAATTTTATATTTCCTGTTAAGATATCTTACCAAATTTCACTGCGCTAGTCAGTTGGCTACTGTGTTACCGGGTTTACTTATTTTACGGGTTCAGAGAGATCTCAAACGCGGAGATTCCTCGAAATTTCACGGTTGAATTTTCTTGCTGATTATAATACTTTCTCTTTTTATTTTCGTATACTAGAAATTGAAAGTATTTCTTAGTTCTGAAAAATTAGTTGATTAAATTCCAACCCTGTTGATTATAATAAAATTTATATTACAATAATAATATCCAACGGGCATCGAATATTTGATTCCTCAATCACCTTTGATCCTTCCTGTTAATCCATACTCCCATTTTAGAAAGTGGTGAAGTTCCGTATTCCAGACACTTGATTTCGCCGAATACTCATTTGTATGCGGGACAACGCAAACAGTTAGAGATTCACATGAGATTAATATAATTTGATCTCCTGAATTCGGTACATTTATACAAACCAAATACGCATTTGAAATCTTTTCTGATCATTAAAAGCCTTTTTTTATTACAGTAATTGAAATTTCTATAGTTGATTGGTTTTATATATTTATGTATATTATTTATTATATAATTTGTTATTTGCATTAAATTTATTATATATATATATATATATATATATATATATATATATATATATATATATATATATATATATATATATATATATATATATATATAATTTTTAATATTCATCTTTTTTTTTTTTTTTTTTTTTTTTGATATTCCTATGACCTTTTTCTTCCAATTTTCCTCTTCCATATTGTTTTTTTTTCTGGTTTTTGTTTCTTCCTAAAATGTTTTTTTTAATATTTGTGTATGGACTTATCTTATAAAAGCTCTTCCTTTTTACATAGACTCTTCATTTTATAGTTTATATATGATTTACTGATATACCTCTATGCCCCATTTAAATCCCATATCTTGCTTTTTAAGTAGCTTTGTAAACTTTATAATACATTTATTTATGCGCAAGAATTAGTACCTTAGAGATATAAATATATATTTTCCATTTTTTTAATTCTTTACGTGTACTACTATATCGACGAGCAACTCAGATACAAGGATGAGAAGCTTCTTGTATAGTGGTTGGAACTTGTCATTCAGGTGAGTACAGAAATGACGGGGATTGGCTATCTCCGACGATGACGTAAGGTGCTTCCCACGGGAGGGATTGTATCGTGGTTGGTGAAGGCCCTAAGGACACAACCTTAGTTCCAGCCAGTGTTGTCAAGGAAGTCCTATCTGTCAGATTTAATTTATATGCCTTAGCGGCGGTTCAGAATAGCCAAGATATCGTTATACTGCTATATGATGAATGTTAATTTCAATATTCTTAATATTTCAAGCTCAATAAGGACTTTATATTCCTCACATTTTCTCTATCACAAACATAACAATAACATTTTTGTTGGAAATCTATTGATATTCTTTTGTTAGTGCAGAAAACGTAAAGTAATATGCAGTATTCTTCTGTATATTTTGTGCATGCTAGCTATGATCCGTACCAAATTGTTCGGTTTGTTCCACGGATGAGCTGAAACCGCATCGTAAATAAAATTATTTGTTACTTCAAATTCTTTGCAATAGTAAATTTTTTAATCAATTAAAAATTGGTGTTAGAGGCGATTGATTTGCTGCATTAGTCTACGAATATCTATCTTGCAGGGACACCGAATCACGATGTAGTTGCATTAAGGAAAATATATATTATATATATATTGTTACAAATCTGTAATTTTGCTACTCGGCCATGAATAGTGTCATCGTGAGAAAGACCGTTGTAAGATCTGTGCTGAGCAGCTGCCGCGTAAATGACCTGAGACCTTGGCGACGAATGTGGCGAGTTTGGCGACTAAATGGATAATACCGGAAAGTTCTAAAAGTTTCACGATCCATCTAGTAAGACCCGAGGTACAGCCAGGTACGCCCTGATTGGTCTGGAAGACTCTAGCCCCGCCTCCCGGAACTATAAAAGACGGGCACTCAGAAGCTACGAAGAAGTCGTGTGTATCGTCAGAAGTGGTGTGTGAGAGAGGAGTCGACACGTAGAGAAACTGAAGGATTAGCAAGCAAGCAAGTTGCTGAACTAATGATTAATTAATTTTGATGCGTCATTACGACTAATTGACGGTATTTGTAGTAGAAGAAAATTTTTGTAACAATATATATATATTTCTAATCCACCTGTAGCCAAAGTGTGGAATTGCCGTGGACTAAAATAAAAAAATAATGTTACAGATTCTCTCTTCAGTGTCCTTTTAACTAACATTTGTCAATATCAACAATACTGATATATTTTGATCCATATAGTATCCTACTGAATTAGGTTGGTTTAAAAGGAGTAGATAATAATATATCTCTCAATAAATTTTGCCTTTTGGGTCTTCCGCTGCTGAGGTTTTACTTCTGATCCGACCACTTCTCAGTGACGTTGCTTTCAGAAATTCTTGTTAGAAACTGTTTTTTCTTTTACATTCCCTTCTATTTGAAGAATTATCCCTTTTACATGTTTTAAGAAATTGAACCCACTTAAGTAAGTAAGTGGACTTGCATGGTCCTTTTGAAGGCTTGCTTAATTTGGACTTTCCTTTTGAATGAAGATGAATTTGATTGTATTGGAATGAATGAAGACAATTTCGCACCTTCCCTTTTTCTCTTAAATCCAACCAGAAAGGAAACTTACTTCTTTAACAAGACATAATTCTTTTTATGTCATGCGTTACATAAAGATACCTGGAATGTTTAGGCAATACACGAGTTACTTTATTGAAATTTAATATTCTGGTGCCTGGACTTGATTATATTCAAAATACAACACTAAACAACAAGTTATATAGAACCAACACCACAAACCACGTTTCTCCATTCAGCAATTTTCAGAAGAACATTCTTCCTTGTTTACCATCATGATCTCATGAGTAATAGCTGTATTTATAAGCAATGAGATTAGGCAAGATTAATTAAATGAGGAGAGTATCGACCGATATTAATGAAAAAAAAGAATATATCTTCATTTTTTTTTTACATTTAAAATTTTAGTTTCAGGTTTTATTTATTATTTGTCAGTAATTAAACTACCTATTGCATACCGAATTATTACGATTGATTAGAGAATTAACCTCTGTTCAGGCAAATTAGACTTCTGATTTCTACGAGTTTAGGACATAGGAACTCCCTAAGTTCGACTGTCAAACAATTCCCTGTCACTCCGCCTCTAAAAATACAACAATAATAGCTCATGTTTCCCAAAGGTTGATATATTAAAAAAAGACTTCATTTAAGTAATGGCTAATGATGGGAACGTAAGGCAATGGACTCAAATCTTATGATCTGTGGCTGAAGCACTTTATCGAAAAAACACTCTCCTCAGGTATTTAATCAATTACATTTAAAAAAATGAGTGGGAAATCGACAAGGGATATTTAGGCAATCTCAACAATTTGATTGCATGTGTGTTTTGGTCTATTAATTTGGTTAGTATTTAAAATGTTAAAGAATAGGGCAGTTGAAATCTTGATAATTTCAAATAAAATATTTATAAAGACTACAAAAAAATGAGAGTATTTATTTATACAAATCTGCATAGCCTTATTGAAATGTTGTAGATTTTTAATAATTGAATATTTACTCAAAAATGTAATAGATATACTTTTGCCATCTGTAAAGCTGGGTTGACAAAGATAATAATATCTAGAATTCTTCAAAGTCATTCACAACTCTTTTTTGTGCAGTAAGTGTGCAGAAAAATATCCAACTTTAATATATTTTTTTAGGATAACAACAAAAAGTTTTTTGATTTATGTGAAAAACATTTCCTTTTTCAATATGTCAGAGTTCTCTGACTATTGTTATTTCTGTGAAAGATGAGATTTCATACATCACTGCTGAAACTCTATGATATTTGGTAAATAGCTCTTCTGAATTCAAATGCCGCCAAAAGGTTTTGTGAAAATAAAGGATCGGAAAGAACAATATGAAACAAAAGAAGGGTTTTGACTTCTTAAATTTCCGGCAAGTAAAATGCCGGCAGTGCTGAAATTGAATTACCATCCACTGTCAGAATTGAGAAGTCTACTGTTTCACTCCATTTTTCATTGATACAGATTTGTAACGAATTTTATTCTCAAGCATCAAATTGAATTTTCTTCTTTCATAGGTCGAATGACGAATTGAATTGGAGCGTTTTATTTTCTTGACAATGTTAGTGCTGCTAAACAACTATAAGCAAAAGATGCGATATTTTTTCTTCAATTCTTCATTAAATTTATAACTTTCAAAAAATCTTTAGAGAAGAATTTTTAAACGGGTTTTCACTTTCATGCATTTTTATACTTTTATTATTTGCTCGAACTGAGACTCGCTCGATTCAAAGAATTTTTAAAGTATCTTTAGTAGTGTTAGAAACAATGTATACATTATAATGGATGCATTTGTTTAAAATAAAAAGACCCATAAAGAACTCTTTCCTTCATGTTTTTTTTAATTGCAATACAGTTTGATGTCTTGTGACGAAATTGTTACTTAGACATTTAAAAATGGTCTATGCTGTTACTATACGATTTAAAATTACTTTCAATATAAGTTATCTCTACCAATCGTGAAGATGAATGTGTGTGTGTATGTGTGTGCTAGCGTTCTACAGCCCAGATTCTTTGACCTTCAGCTACCAAATTTGGCTCATACATAATTTGAAGGATTAGAATATGCACCACCAAGCAAGTTTTTTTAAAAATTTTTAATTATAATTTTAATTAAAAATTAGGCTGCATTTTGTTGTTTTCCCGCAATAACTTCCGGAAATATTATTGCACAATAGTGAAATTTTCGCCATTTCAAAATTTAAAAAAAAAATGTTCTTTTTGAATAACACCAATTTAATGGTCTTGGAAAGTTTTCTTGAATTCGAGGAATTTTTTAAACGCATTTTTTATCTAATTTTAAACAAATTGTTGCTTAAAGCTCAAACAATAATACATTTTATGCGAATTTCTTATAATGTTAAATGCCAAGAAAGAAGAATTCTGTTTAAAATTTCTAACTCTCATGTATCGACGAATGAGGAGAAACAAGGTTTCAATACTGAGAGAGTTAGAAAACAGATGGATTTCACATTTACGCTTCCAATTGTTCTATAATATATGGAGCTGGTTTTCATTAGTTCATTACGCAATGAACAGAATATATGAAAGGCATTTAAAATATTGCAACTTTAATATCTGAAAATTTGAGAGAATTATGAGCATGGAGCTATGTTTAAGCGATTTAACTGAAATTAAATATGACACTAATATACCCTGCTAACCAAATTTACTCTAAAAGCGACTAGTTTTAAATATTTATAAGATAACCCTGTTACAAAATCTTTAGTGCTAATATAAAATGGCGAAAGTTATTAAAGTTGTACATTTAAGAAAATACCATTCTGAGTATGAAGCATTTTTACTAGATAATGGATTATATTTTAGCATGTTGAGTATTCCTCACTAAGGTTTCAAAAATATTTTTTTTTGAAAATGTTTTTTATTATTTCTTATTTAATACAACATTAAAAATATTACAGACTTATTCCCAAACAACGATGTCTGAAATTGAAGTTTTATTGATACAGGGTAACATTAAAAATTAAATTTTGGTTTATGTAGTATGTAAATTGTCCTTGAAGAAACCTTAAATAAAAGAAGAAACAAAGTAAAAAAGTGCGTAATATCAAATAGTGGTTTAATATAAAAATGCAGTATAATATTCCTAACAATATGAAATAAATTACCTATACAGTTGTTTTTAACTTATACTGTTTTGTTCCAGGAATATTTAAATTGTATCAGATTTAGCTGTTTTGAAAAACAATTATTACAAATTCCTGTTTCATCTTCGTAGTCTTCATTCACATTTTTTTCTAATATTATAAAATGAAAAAATCTAATTATGCATATTCATTATATAATACCAACATTTCTAAAATAAAAATATTAAAAAAAATCAACAGATCACAAATAAGCCATCTTTGTGGAGAAATACACTTCACACATGCAGACAAAAATGATGATAGTGGTAAAAGAATTAACAAAATAACGCTATACTTGAGATTATTATTAATTGTTCATTAATGAATTTGGAAGTATGCAACCAGCAAGATACTACAAACTACTTAAAAATGTCTTAGCTTTGAAAAAGAAGAGGGCATATTGTGGCATGGACCCCAAAGATTTTCGGTGTCACAGCTTATATATTAATTGAAATGTTAACCAATTATGGTTATCTAGGTCAAACAATTACTAGAAATGCTAAATAGGTCTAATACTGAAAATTTTAACGTATAATCGTCTAAATCTGTGGCACATTGTAGAAAAATAACTATGTTTAGAGGTAACGGTGGAGTAATTGTATCTATTTACAATAACTATTTCGGATGCTGCAATATTTCAAGGTTTTATCCAACTGTATGCCTCAACAACTTGCATAGATCACAACATCCCAAATAATAAAGAAGCTACAATCAACAAAAATAAATAGGCTCTGTATTATAGATTATGTGTGATGTGCAGTTTATTTTAACTAATCACATTTGATATTTCTTTGTACAGCATTTAGTTTTCACCACATTGGACGTATCAGATGGGCCATTTTCAAAGATCAGTACCATTTGAGGTTTTCAAGTTTTTAGTATTGTTTTCATCTTTTAGCACCCAAATATTAGTTCAAGTAAAATCTTAAATAAAAGCTGTGATATATACATCAGTTTTAGATTGACACTTCTTTTCCCTGTGCAGTTACACCGTGTTGAAGGTTTAAAACTCTTGTCTTGAAATAAATCATGAAAGTTTTCCAGAATTTGTTACCAAGGCATGATTTTCTGTTATACAACTCATTTTATTAGCTAATTTTTTTGAATTTAATATTATCAAAAACTTTTTTAAATATTTTGAAATATGATGTGGAAATATGTTGTTTGAAATATGATTACAGTCACGAATAATATGATCTGCTAGATTGAAAGAGAGAAGATTACGGAACGCTGCAACAGGTATAAGGTGCTATTGTTAACGTAATCTTATAATATCCAAGATATAGGTAAAGGAAAAAAAATCCATTGCTATTAAATTCCATTTCATAATATTTTCTCTAAATTATATATTTCAATTAAATTTTTATAATTTTTTTATATTTAAAATTCTTTAACGCATGTTGTACCTTAATTAACTATTATTTCTTCCTTTTATTAATCTCAAAATTATGAAATACCCATGTGCAATTCTTTTGAAAATAGTCAATATCTCTAAGCTAAAAGAGGCGACGTCCAGGCATAGGGGTAGCGCGTCTTCCCCGTGATCCGGGCGTCCTGGGTTCAAATCCCGGTTTGGGCGTGGTTGTTCTTTCGTTGTTCTATCTGTGAATGTGCCCTCCTGTAAAAAGGGGTTGTGCAAGCGAAGGAGTGATGCGTGAGTAGCAAAGTCGTACTCTTGGCCCTAGTTGGCGCTACTATAAAAACAAGAGACGCTCCCCCTCCGACTTAAATCGCTGTCTTTGGAATAGCAGGCTTGACCGTGGCAAGTGCCATAAGAAACAAGCTAAAAGAAATTTAATCTAATTGTATAGCTAATTATCAATTTTCATATTGGAATATTATATTCTTTAATAAATTATATTTCCTTAGATGTTTAAATGTCTTCGAATAAATTGATAATTATTACATTTTTTGCATAAGTTAACTAGCATTAACTTAATGTTAAATTAAAAGTTTGCACTATTATTAATTTTATTAGCTGTCTTATTAAATTGAAATTATAATGTTAATTGAATTCTAGCATTACATATCATAATATTAAAATAAAATGTAATATCTCCTTCAACGTGTTTTAATGAAATTGCTTTGAGAATCGCGTTACCTCTAATTGGTAAAGATTAAGCTTTACAAATAGGAAGGATCCAAATTTCCTTCCGTATAACTGAGATGGTTGATGTATAAGGTATAAATAATTAAATATTCGCCTTAAAACAACTGAAATTTAACATTCTGGTTCCATGGAGAATTTTCCTGTCTATACACTATGGTGAGTAAAGCTGTAATAGCATGTCTTTTTAAGAATAGCGAAAATTTCGAAGTCTATTCTAGTACCAGTCAAACATTAGAAGCTTAAGAATGGTTTGTATTATATTACTTTCATAATGATGTATAATGACTAATGATGTCACGGTTTCATATAAATTGCCCAGCTCTTTAACTCTTAATATAAATTTAAGAACTGAGATTAATTCTAAGAATTGTTTACTATAACCCAAGAAGTCTTATCTTTAATATATAGTCTCTATATATTATTCATGTTTCTGACTAAGTAATGAGACAACTTGTCGTTAAAAGTTTAAGCTTCACAAGATTCTTATTCATCTCTCTCTCGAAACTTCTGTTCTAGATGCCGAAATTTGGGGATAATTGTAAGAGTTGCTATCCTCACTTCACAGTTGATAGTTAAGAGAGGAAATTCGTCTAGTTTTGGAAGATTTGGTCAGAATAACACTTCTGCATTTATTTTAGAAAATTTAAGCTACTATTCTAATTGGAAGACAAAATTTGTATTTAATTAAAATTCACAAGTTATATCTTGAAACTTGTGTGAGAGAGGTAATAAATAAATTCATGTGCATATTAGTTATATGGAAGTACGAAACTAGCTGAAGATTAAACCTCGAGTTTATTCAAAGACCTTAATTTTCATTTTATTCTGCTTTAGTATCTATTAAAAATTCGTGTCTTGAAATAATTTTAAATATTTATACGCCTTATTTAATACGAGTTTAAGAGTTTTCTTTAGTAGATACGATTCAGATTAATGCATGTCACTATGAATAAATATTTTCTTAAATATTTTCTATAAAGTATGATAATGTGTTTTATTTTTGAAAGTATTTTTAATGAACAGTTTATTTCTACTTCAAACCTAGATTGAAATTATGAATTCCACTCCTATAAAACTTGGTGAGAATATTCAGCCATTCTGTCAGATTCTTTCCAACAGAATTTTTCATATTTAACCCTTTCTAGAGCCGTGGGAAGTATGCTTCCCACCAAATTTATCAATCTTTGTATGAAATTATGTAGGTTGGCATAAGTTCTGACAAATTTTTTTAGATCTAAGTCAGATACTTAGATGCTTCAGTTCTTTATCTCAGAGAAGATGATGTGTCTTGATTTGTTACTTATTATTTAACCAAATTAATTTATTAATTAAATTACATTTATCTAATAAGCTAAATGAATCCCTTTTCTTATTCTAATTTCAAGTCTAAAAATATTTTAACATAATATGACTAGAAAAAAATGGCCCATTAAAGGGTTAATAAACATCTACTCCTGTTATCATATAAAGTATCAAATTACTTTATTCCATTTTGAGTTGTCTGAAATTTGGTTGTTTGCAAACACGCTCATATTTCGGTATTAATTAATGAAAATATATTCAGAATTATTTTATAAGATGTAATGCAAAATTTTAATGAAAATCTTGGTATCAAATCCTTAAAGGAAATTATGATTAATCAATTATATTATATAAATTAATGTATAAGAAACATGTAAGGAGAATACAATATTATATGAACATTTAAAAATAGAAAGGGCTTTTGAAATGATTTATTTAACTCATGACAAAAATCAAAAATTAAATTTTAAATAAAATAATTTAAGTAAAATAAAGATTCACAAATTAAGACAGTAAAATATTATTAAACACATTAGACAAAAATTAACATTCACCGAGACATTTAAAAGTTGATATTCTTGATAGGTGAAACAACATTTAAAGTGAATGAGTATTGTTTTGCATGAAAAATAGGTTAATGGAATCTAATTAAGATATAGTTTTAATTTATTTATTATTTTAGAAATATTGTACAAGGATTTAAATGCACTTATTTTAAGTGAAAACCAGTTACCTAAAAAGTCGGTTCAAATAATAATAAAAAGAGTGTTTTAAAAATATAAGCATAAGCATTTGAGCTTAATAAATTTTTTATTTTATAGAATTTGTATTAACGCATAGAATACGATTCATTGAAATAGTTTTAAAAAAAAGTTTTTAAAAACCTTTTTAGTGGTCCTTGTGGCATTTTCTATTGAAATTTTCATAATGGTTATCATTACTGTTGAATTCATACAAAAACACAAATATTGTACATTATTTTTAAACATTCCACTCCTATGCATCATAATGCATTTAATTCCATAAGCTCTAGATTTCTCAATTTTTTATATAACGAATATCAAAAAGACGAAAGGATAAAAATGTCAAATAATTGAATAGTTGTACAAGTTCCATTTTGTTTTCTTGAAGAGTCTAATGCTTGGTTAGATACAGAAAAAGATATGTGGATGCTAAAAATATCTTAAACAGAGAATTTAAATTCAGAGTGGGAAAAATCTTTAAAAGAAGCATCGCAACTGACAGCTGTCGAAATGGTGAGACAGCAGTTAGCGGTAAATGCTTCCCAGAAAATACAGAAATTGTTTTTGGAAAAAAAAAAGCCAACAACTAAATGCTCTTGAAGCAAGCTGCGAAATATATGCTACGAATTTAAATGGCAACTCCCAGTTGAGTAAATGTCGACTTTTGTGCTTTCATTTCCATTAATTTTAATCAAATAACCATCATTATTTTTACTTATAAGAATGCTATCAAAGCAGAATTTAAAAAAAAAAATTGCACAGACTTTTATTTAATACTTTTATCAATTTATTTCTAAAATATGATACATAACTATAAAAAATTATTTTTTGCCATTAAATACATTGAGACCTTATTACTTTTTGTCGTTGAAAAGATTGAAACCTTATTATTTTTTTGTCATTAAATAGATTGAAACCTCATTATTTTTTTTTTCTTTAAATAGATTAAAACCTTATTATTTTTTTCATTAATTAAACTGAAACTTTTAAGAAAAAATGGCTAATTTCATCTTAAGAAGACATTATGAAAAACCATAAGTAACATCTGTACTCTGATGGTTTTAATTTTTAATTCGAAGACTCTTTTCTGGAATTCCTTTTTCAGGGAAAAGAAACTTCTCCTTTATGACAAAATAACATTTAAAAAATTATTTACTGACCCAATATTTTTATATTTATGATTCAGTTATGATTAAATAACAGCATGTAAAAATGTTGACTTCTTTAAGACATAGGCCAGGAAAGTTAATTAGGAAAAAAATAATTGGGAAAATGAAAAATTTTACGTGAAGGAAAATAAAACACTAACGTATTGGCTAAACGTTTAACCTGATTATTTTAATAAGAAACGGAGGTTGTGAAGATGACGGAAGTACTTAATCTCGAACGTTTCATGTTTGAGTTTTCAAAAAAAAAAAAAAAAAAAAAAACCTTTTATCCATTATGTTGAAGATACCAGAATAAAGAGTTGATATTCTTTCATTTAATGGATCGATTTAGTTGATGGTAATCAACTGAATGAACTACAGACTCTGTTTATCAAAATGCTATTCTGCAACAACATGTGCGTCTGCCTTGGAATGAAATGGGCTTAAATTCTATCTTTATCTATGACAATGTCCGTCACCACTCTGAAAATGTCGTAGACGAGTGTCAAAGAAGTGGATATGACAAGTTTGGAATGGCCGATATTTAGTTCTGATTTGAAAACCACTGAGTGAATTCTGGGATATGCAATACAGAATTCACATCCTATGTCTATTGTGAAACTCCACAGAGCATCAATTGTCGATATGAATGACCTTCCCCAAAGTTAGCTTGATGATTTGGTACTCAGCATATCAAGACTTGCGCTAAATGTAATGCCGCTCATAGCGAACATATGATTATTAAAATTCCTACAAACAGTGTGATATTTTTATTCATATATTTTTTTCCCGTAAGACATGTTTCTCTCTAATTGCTCGACGGGTCATGCACTTCATTTTCTTTAGGTTCTATGGGTTCTATTATATTTGCTGTTCTATGATTTTTGTTAATATTTCTGCTTTATACTTGCATCCTATTTGCAGTGCCTTTGTGATTTTATTTATATCCTTAATTTATGGACATCGATAGGCGTTATCCTTAATTTATGGACATGGATATAATTTGGATTATCCTGTATTTTTGTACTCCCATGGTTTCATTATAAACAAAAGATAATTTCTATCTGATGATAATTTCAATGTTTTTAGCATATATAAATATTTAGGTGTATGCTTGTATGCTTTAAGTTATAACAAATCGAGAAAAAAAAACTTCTAGCATTTTTTATTCCATATAATCAAAATGTTTTACCAAAGCAATTTTTAGATAAAAACAGGTAAGTGTTATTTACTCGTATTTTTATGAGACGAAAACGTTAAAAAGAAGAATTTAACTTTATTACATTTGAATAAAGATTTATTGTAAATAAAATTCAATTCTGTTACGTAATTTTTTTTTATCTTGGAATTTAGTCTTTTCACTTGAAGTTGTTTTTACTTGTTCATCCCCAATCCAGTTCATGTGAAGACATATTTTCAATCTTCACAATTGAAAGTACTCGTACAAGGTAATAAAATAAAGTGCAAAATTCAATTTAGCTCACAATTGCTGTAACTCTTAAGTCTTGTATCAACTCAACCGCTAAATTAAACCATCTTACGATCTCATCGTTCCTTTTTTTTCCCTTTACTTTAAGGAAGACCTTTTCAAATGATGTTTGTGTATCATTTAGGGAGAAGTTATACTGAAACACTTTTCTCTTGAATAATGAAAATAAACATCCAGGAGAAAAAGAGCATGGTGGGTAGTTTTTATGGTAGAAACTTGCTTCTTAACAAAGAAAAGGCGTAAAGGCGAACGCCATTTCAAAAAGAAAGCGTCGTTTAATGGCTCTGGGTTATCCTTCTAGGTCATTGCAAAAGTTCCATGCGTAAGATCTAAGAAAACTCTATAGTCGTAAAAAGTATCAGAGGGAATAGTTTCTATTTAAACTATTTGGAAATAACGCGCCATTTAAAATGAACGTGCAGCGTATATTTTCTAGGAGTATAAGCTTTGAAATAACTCAAGGTTCCTTAAGAGATATTTGAGTTTAAAATATTCAGTTTATGTAATATTTTAAATTTCATGAAGCGTTCATTGTGACACTTCAAATGAAAAATGGTATACTATAAAGCCTAATCTAATTTATTTATTAGCAAAGTTTTGATGTAAGAATGTCCTTAGATTAAAACCTAAAAAAAATCTATATATTTCTTTACTCTATTTTTTATTTTACGAAATCTTTACACGATGCTTAGTATTATTGCTTTTCATCTGCTTTAACTCAGTTTTGCAAATTTGTACTATAAAAATGGCATTGAATAAGATATGACAAAATATATGAAATAATTTTATTTAAAGATAAAAGAAATTTGTAAGTTAAGTTTCTTAGACAGTATTCCCACTTGTTTCAAATGGAGTTAGTGTGATTCAACTTCAGAAAGTGCTTTACATAATAACTTCGGCAGAATTCTTGTCTTTTACATATTCATTGTAGAATGCAAAATGTTTTTGGAAATAGAAAATATTTTCGATCTAGGACAAAACCACTACAAAAATGTTTGCGTAGGTAAAAAGTACTTATAATATAAAAAATTTAAACCTTTCTTAACTTCTGTTTTTTTTTTTTTTTTTTTTTTTTGCAAATAGTATTTTAATTTTACCTTATTCTGAACAAATTAATAGCTTGAAATGAGGAACTGGGAATTTTACTTAAAATTAATGCTTAGTTTTAAGATTTAATTAAATAAGAAAGGATTTATTTTAATGCTCCAGAATATTTTCAATAAATTGGAGAATTGATCAAACCAACAGCATCTGCCTATCACACATAAACCTGGTACAAAAATTCTTAATAAGCGTTAAATAAAATTTTTAAAAATAAAAGTTTCATAAATTCATAATGAAAATAATGCATTAACTGTTTTTATATTAAAAATACTGTATTGTATGATATTCTCAATTTTATTACGTATTCCAATCGAAATTTTTTAGCCACGATTTAATTAATTTAAAACTATGAAATATAATTTTCCATATTGTACTTAAAAAGTGTCAATTAAAAAGATTAGAATTTTTTTCCAAAATATAAATTTTAAAAACTGTGGAAATAAAGAAAAAATTTTATTTCCATATCAGTTTTATGACGTAACATTTCCATATTTCATTAAAATTTTTCTTTTACCTGATTGATCATGAAATACGTTTATATGTTTGATTATTTCAGAAGAAAAGCCATTGAAAATGTACAATAAGTTGATGCACTGCAAAGTTGACACCATAATTCAGAAAAACATGTCAAATTTAGTATCAATCGCCTGCAAAATCATATTTTAATAATTCAATTATTTATTAACTGTCTATTTGTTTTAGTATATAAATGTATTTTGCGTTTCACAATAATCTTTATAAGAAATCAACGTCTTTCAATCACCATTATAAGTTTTTTCAATCATCTTTATAAGAAAGTGAAAAAAAGTATAAATTAGCATGTTACCATACATATTGTTTACAAAAATCACAGAACATTCTATCGAAATTTTCACTAAAGAGGGAAAGATGTATTTTTAATCTCTAATATAAAGCGAACCCAGTGAAATAATGCCATCAGCTGATAGGATTGATCTGATTCGACCTTTCAAACCTCGTATGGAACTTCGGTTAAGTTATCAATTATGCATACGGCGACCCTCAGTCGTGACTTAGTTTTCATGCAAATGATCAAAATTGAGTCGTGCTGTCGATCCATAACCGTAGCGAATCAGTTTATTTTAAGAATAAGCTGTTTTTAAAACAGAATTATATTTCAGAATGAAAATCGCAGAATATAACATATTGAATATTTAAAACATCAGTATTGAATCGGAATACTTTTACATATGATGTATAGAATAAGCTTTATTCCACGATTTGTTGACGGAAAGAATAATTAAAGATAATAAAAATTAAGGAATTATTTTATATTTTATTTTATACTAATTAAACTATATTGGAATCTAATGTTCAATTAGCATTTGCAAATGGCAAAAAAATATTCTACTTTCAAAAATTTTCAAATTTCTATTGTATACATACAAGGTTAATTATAAAAACAAATACTAAATAAGAAAATTACATATTAATTATAAGGAATATTTTCAAATAAAAAATTACTAGTTAATTATAAGGAAAATTATGAAAACAGGAATTTTTTTATTTGTTTTATCTTGCTATGAATTTTTATGCTTACATTTTCTTTACTGATGTTATAATATACCTTAATAAGCAGCCCCAGTTATTTCGATTTTCAAAATAACTTAAAGGACAGAACAGATAATCATTCTCAACCAATACTGAATGTTTCTGACTTTTTTTTAACATCAAAAATGAACATGAGATTTTATGTTCAAACAAGATGTGAACAAAAAAAATCGTTATTGATTGCGAAAAATCCATTCTTCATATTGAATTTGAAAAACTGAAATTATCGTTGATTGTATTGCGACATTATTTCACTTAATAGTAAATATTACGATATATTTTTCAAAATCTCTGTCTAATTACGCATAAATTCAATTAACATTTAACTTTTTATCTCAAATATAAAATGCTAATATTCTGAGCATACTGATATCTACAGGTTAATTATAAGGAAAATTTTCGCAACATGAAGGCCACAATGAGCAAAAAATTCTTTCCCCAAAAAATCTTGCCTTTGGAAGGAAAGGAATGAAAATAGGAATGCAAATGTTATATGGTATATATATATTCAAGATTATTGTGAAACTCAATAGTCCGTGACTCACACTTACTTTTAGACACAGAGTTTTAAATATATTCACAAGACACTTTTATTCACGGAAGAGTGATATACACAATAAAAAATTCTAAATATAATAGAAAAATACATTTTGCCAATTATTTTTATTCTGTCTAGTGGTTCTAGATAGAACGAAAAGAATGAAAGTAATAACAGTGGCATTCACCAGAACAAGAAAATTGTTTTTTCACTAACGCCATTTTTATCTGAAGGTCAGTGTATTGAATCTGTCTTCCAAAACTAGAAATACTTCATAAGTAAACTCATTTCCAGCTTTGATGTAGGACATTGTCATGACTGACTATATCGTCAAATGTACAAATGGTGATTTAAGTATTTTGTCCTGCTTTCCACTTTTTCACTTGAAAAATATATTTCTTACAGAAACACAACTCGGCTAAATGGCAAGGCTTTATTACCTGAAAAAATATAATACCATTAGCAACGGCAAGATGCGTGTTACATTCAAGCTGTACGGAATTTAATACAGAATTTGCAAGAATGATGTTTATGTATGATCTATGATATCTCGGACGACTTTTTGTTCCTGTTGTAGTGAATAGCTTATAATCCAGTTAACAACTACGCTCCCCGAACAATTGCTTTTGTATCCTGGTCATGTTACTGGACTGCGAACCACAAGGTCCCAGGTTCTATCCTCGCGCATCTCAATCCGCCACATTGTTGAGGCTGTTGCAGAAATATATCAAAGAATAGGCACAAATCATGTTGCAAAAGCACTAGAGGTTTAAAACGGAATAATTACGAAGAATTTATGGCCGGAAAAATCTACGTCTCGTTTCAACTATATTTTAAGCCTTTTATTGTGAGAATCCCTTTTCTTGTCGGAAAAAAACGAGATGCTGTCATCTGAGAATTTTTAATTTTTAAACGTTATCGTAACCGAAACTGTAAGAGACGGACGGCTGCTTTTCACACCATTCTTGAACGCATACCGTAAATTATCTTTTTTTTTTCAACTTCTTCGAACGATATGTTAAAAAGGGGATTATATAGTGGAAATTTTTCTTATAATTATTCTGTACTTCTTATTACACTGCATAAGCTTATAGCAAAAAAAGAAGCGACTACTTTTCTTTAAATTATGGAGTCAGTTTTAACAAAATATACTGCTTAAGATAAGTGTATTCTTCCAGAAATATGCAACTGAAGAGATTTGATGTAAAAATTATTCTGAATTTAGCGAAGTAGAAAATAATGCAACTAATCAGGCTAAATTCATTACTCTTCAGAAAAATCTCGATTAGCCATTTTTCATAAATTCGCTTATTTGGTATTCAAAGACATATACAGGATACAACATAAATTAGAAGCTGAAACTAAAAAATGAAATGAGTACTCCATCCTTCAATCGAAATGATGTAATTACCAAGTTTCTTTTAACTGAAAAAGAATAGAATTGTCCGATATACTCCTAGTAGTTTAAAAGTTCGTCAACATACAGGGTGTTTATAAAGTCCCGGACCCATTTTGATGTTTAATAACTCATAAAATAATAAAGATATAAACAAACTTATGGCATTTATTGATATAATAACTCATATATTTTCCTTTTCTGGTTTGAATATTTTTACTTTTGTAAATATCGTCTGCGCGTGTGGTTAATTTCAGATAATTTCATTTTCCAGTCTAAATATCTGTACTTTTCTAAATATTGTCTGCTTATTAATTGCATTTTTCTCTCTTTTGTTTTTGGCAACTATTGCAATGTTATGTTTACTTTTGATGTGTTTGTTCTATGTAGTACTTTTGTATGTGATGTTTTATTCGAGCGGATATTAAGGAGAATGCATACACCACAAGAGAAAGCACAGATTTTATGGTGGTTCACAGAAATGAAATCGATAGTGCAAGCACAGAGAAATTTCAGAAGAATTTACCAAAAAGATCCTCCATCCAAAAACAGCTTCTTGCGGTGGAAAAAGAATTTTCTAGAAATTGGAAGTATCGAAGATAAGAAACGTTCCAGACGTCCTTGCACAAGTGATTTTGATGTTGAGCGTGTCAGAGAGACATTTTTACACAATCCTAGAATATCTGTGAGATCAGCGGCAACAGAATTGGATATGCCAATTTCGACGGTGTACAAGGTTATTAAGAAAAAATTAAGACTGCATGCATACAAAGTTCAAATTGTTCAAGTTTTGGAACCGAACGACAGGCCTAGGAGGATGGCCTTTGCAACAGATATGCTAAGAAGGATAGAAGATGCTGCTGATTTTCTGAAGAGCATAATGTTCTCCGATGAAGCATCCTTTCATGTTTCTGGCATTGTTAATCGCCATAATGTGAGCAAATGGCTCTGTGGATGCCGACATGCTTGTCGCTACCTCGCGTGAAATTGACTATCGACTTGATATTCTCCGTGCGACGAAGGGGGCACACGTGCAAGTTCATTGACAAGGGTCATGAAACTTTTTGAGTCTATTTAACCATTTATGTTATTAATTTAAATCTATCTTTATTATTTTATGAGTTATTAAACATCAAAATGGGTCCAGGACTTTATAAACACCCTGTATATCACCAATCACAAGAGTACCAGTGAAAAACGTTGAAAATTCTATCAGGGACGGCATATGCATTCCTGGATTGAATAACAAATACCATTAAGTGTAAAATTCAGTACGTACAAAAATTAGTCTAAAAATAATATTTCGCTCTTCCTCATGATTGAGAATCATGTATTTAA
Organism: Argiope bruennichi; assembly: GCF_947563725.1. Taxonomy (NCBI): domain Eukaryota; kingdom Metazoa; phylum Arthropoda; class Arachnida; order Araneae; family Araneidae; genus Argiope; species Argiope bruennichi. The sequence goes on along the minus strand of NC_079154.1, from coordinate 74,343,944 downwards.
TACAATTCCCAATTTCAAATTCATTCAAAATTAAAAAAAAAATATATATATATCAGAATAAACGAACAGAAAAAATCCCAGTAATCGAATTTTTTCATAATAAAAAAATAATTAGTTGAAAAAAAATCGATAGAGATAACAGAAGTGAAATTTAAAGCCGAATTAAGCAAAGTCTGCTTTTATTGAAGCATCGGAGTGGGGGGGGGTAGTTGGATTATCCGTCCTATGCTTCGCACGTGCTGTTATTTAAAATACGTGATCGATGATTCTGTATTAAAAGTGTAGCGTTCTATCGTTAACAGACTAAACTTTCGAACGAGCACTTAACACGCACAGTGATCACTGCAGTACTCTTCATGGAGGGTGGTATTTCGCTTCATGTAGGAAATTCGGAGAATATTTTTAGAGTTGGCCGAATGAGAGGTCAACACTGCCAGATGAAGTGGACTTCACAGTCTTTTGACCTGGCGCCGTAGATATGTCTCAATAATATTTAATAATTTCATTTGTTTACTATTTATGATCTGATGGTACCATTTTGCACATATTTTATTCTGTCCAGGTATGGTGTATTCAGCTATCGCATGTATTAAGACAAATTTTTTTATGCCACATGTGGTGAACATCATGATGAAAAAAAATTGCTCAAATCAATTTTTCTACAATTGTTGACATTTGGAACTGTATTTTCTTTTTCATGAAAAGGTTCTAATTAATAATACAATCTGCACTTCTTTAAAAACATGCTTTTTTTGTTTCGAATTTAAGTATTTTGAAGCACGTTAAATTTCCTTCGACGAAAAAGATGTCATTAAGCAATAAAACAAATCACTTTTCATAGTTATCAAAGATAATTTTTCCTGATAACTTCGCAATTTTTCATTAATCATAGTTACTCAATTGAATATAATATTATTTTGTGATACTTCAAACAATTTTAAGTCAAACGATTTGAATTCTCAAAGGAGAATGCTTAAAGTAATAATAATAATAATAATAATAAATGACAATTTTAAAGACAATTATATACACCTTTTAATACAGTTTTTAGATATATTTAGTAATTTTCTTTATATTTACTTTCTTGTATGCGAATTATCCAATAAAAAATGAGTCAAATAAATCAAACTATAAATATTGACCAATTTCTACGTATCAAATCCCCCTGAACAAGATAAATGCATTTTTGTAATTATATCTATTTGTCGCCATATCTGTATATGAGCACAATTAACTAAAAAGGTATTGAGCTAGACAATGAAAATTTAAATTTTAAACGACATTCATTCAGAAGTCTGTCCATCCGGTGTCGGAATACAAATGTATACAAAAACTACAAAATGTAAAAAAATAGAAAATGAATATTTAGCACACAGGTACATCTAAAATGTAGATTCCTACAAAATATTGAACTATCAAAATTGATAGAGGATATCAACGTTGAACTTAAATAGTTTTGATAGTTGTGAACTATCAAAGAACTAACTGTACTTTCATGTACATTTAAATGCAATTGCTCGAAAAATAAAATAGTGATTTAATATATGAAATTCGATATGGTGTCTTGTGACTACAATTGCAGCTTTACTTTAAATTTTGGCTTTAATAGGTTGAAGGCAGAGTGCCTTAAGTATATATTCAATTGTCTGGTAATGAGGTAATAACGACCTGGTGAAGATTAATCGCACAAATCACCTGCATCACGCTATTTTTCGCCAATTACTTGAAGAATTTCCATGGTCTTGCAAAAGATCCAAAACGTTTTGTGGAGTGTGGTAGGGAAGAAGAAAAGTTTGGTGACATCACTTCCATTGGTTTACATAGAAGATGAAGCATAGAAATGTCTGCAGGCGAACAGAGGAAAGGACTTGTTAATGATATGTTTAATGGAGAGCCTAGCCCCTAGAGTTGGGGCTTAATCTCCGGTAGATGATAAACTTTTAAAGAGCCTGGCTTTCCATATTTGGCGTGATCATCTTCGCAAAAAAGTCCGATGCACTGGTTTATATAGTACTAGCAGGAGATGATGTGGGAGGTGCTTTATGAAGCTTAGGTTTCAATTGGCTGTCAGGATGTGAAGGGAGGTGCAACATGGATTGGGAAAACGCTGCAGAGCAATTTAATAAGGATATGAAAAAATTAAGTTAAGATAAAATAAAATGTAAATAAATGGAAAAACTAAAGATTGGGGGGGGCTAAATGAGAATATTACGGGGTCATTTAATACGAAGATTAGGAGTAAATTTAGGAATATCTAGAACTGCTTTATTGTCATGAGTGTCAATATTTTTAAAGAATTTTTCAGCAAGTTTTTTTAATAAATTTTTTAAGTGGTGGGTAGTCAAGTGCTTTATACATGTTGGTGTTTGGCATATACCAATGGCAGTTACAAAATCTTCTAATAAGGTTATTTTGTTGAATTTCTATAATTCTTAGGTTTGATTTAGCAGCATATCCCCAAACCGGACATGCTTAAGTTAAAATTGGAATCAGATAGTCTGTGTAAATAAGTATTTTGTTGTCCCTATTCATTTTGTAGTTTCGAGAAATTAAGGGATAAAATTTACGAGTTAGGTCTCGAAACTTCTTTTTAACATAAATAAAGTGGGGTTTCCAACGAACAGAGGAAAGGACTTGATTTCGCAATGGCATTTATAATGAAAATGGAGCTTGATACGTCATGCCCTTGAGGTATTCTTCTGAGGATTTTTTTTTATTTGATTGCAGCAGTAAACGAACAAAATTGTGTTCGGTCAAAGTCAATTCTAACTCATTTCGTAAAAGCCATTCGTAATTGCCAAAGCTGAGAGTCTGGAGCTTCCCTAAGATACATATTCTCTTAAGTTTTGCTGATCGCGCAAATATTTGTTCAAAGGTTTCGGCCGGGTGTCGCACCAAACTTCATGATTTTGCAATGTCAGTGGAAAGAACGTATTGACACGAACTAAATAATAGGATGGGGCATCTTAACTAGTTAAAAGAATCCCTCAAAACTAATTTAGGCAGCATTTAAACTCTGATTCGGGGATAAATCACTTACTTCCATCCTCCTGAAATAACTGCATATTTAATCTTATTTAATTAGCACTTAAAAAAACTGATATATCCTGAAACAAATGGAATTACAGTGAAACCAGTGAATAACAAAATTGATCAACTGAAGTCTGCTACTTAGCAAAATGCTCATTTCGTTTTGCGTTTCATGCGCCACGACTATGAGAAGTTTTATAATGGTTAATGCTACTTGTATTTATTTAATGTAATATATGTTTTAATGCTTGTATTTAAATGGTGGTTTAAAAATTGTGTTTTAACAAAGACCAATCATCAAATATTCAATACATCCAGGAACGTATACAAAATTTGAAATTATATACCACTATCCTTGGAAGTTCCTCATATGGGTTTAAGATATGCTCAGTGACTGGAGCAAAATATCACATCAATATCTATAATTCTGTAATGCATTACATTCTTGAATATCCGGCCTAATGGGATGGAAAGGCAGGCCGGATAACAAAAAAGCCGGATAGGCAGGAGTTCTATGAACTCATTTCTTAGTCCACCAATACCGGAAGAGAATGTTTTTTTTTAAAACCAAAACTCACTGTTATACACGTATTTTCTCACTTCTTATTGAGTATAAGCCCTCCATTTATCTCGGGCCGTGTAGAATGTGAACGCAGCCGCGACCCTTTGAATCATAGAAACAGTTGCCTGTAATGCATCGAGTTAAAATAGAAGGCTCTGTGCTGGTAGATTATATAATAACCATTTCAAGTATTTATTAGAGAAAATGTAAATTAAAGGATATAAAATGTTCACATTAACAATTTTTGCAATGCCTAATTTAAATGAAGGAAAAATACAAAATATTATCGTAAATCATAGGCCTAATTCTTAAGAAAATTGACACAAGCTGATTTTATTATTTACTCATAAATGATTACACAGATATAAAAAGGTAATCCAATTGTATGATTCAAAACTTACAATTTTTAATTTGTTGTTTAGTCATATTGCCAAAGCAAAGTCTTGCCTTCCTCATTTAGTTACGATAAAAGAAAACTAGGCCGGATAATTGCGAACCAGATAATTGGGAGCGTACTGTATTTGAATTGCAACCAGGACTATTTTCAATTTGCACTTTATGCAGAATGCTACATCTTCTAAAATTAGGAGAAATTGATTACTCCAACTTTATTTGATACAGTAATTGGACTCATTATAGCAATCACGTTATCAATATATTCTCCTGAATCGAATCCGTTAGTATGGGAAGTAAATGAAACGTGCCATTCGATATTGGAATGAGCGAAACTATAGCCAATTAACCACACGTTTTATGATTAGTCTGGGGTTGAGTACGATGGTCAAGACACAGATTTGCAACTTGTAATATTGAACAATGTAACATAATTAATTTAAACAAGTAATTCAATATCTGAGAAATAAACGCATGTTCCAATTTTTGTTTTCATTTTAATGTACATATAACTGGCATAAAGCTTTCTAATGGACGAATTTAAAACTAATTATAGCGATTAGAACTAATTATTTATCTATATCGATTCAGCTATTAGCTACAGCAGCTGTATTTTCTGAATGAGCTAATAGATTGATTACCCAGTAATAATATACCTCGTAAAGCCTTGATTCATGATCATTTAGTTAAATATACATTTTTTTATTTCAACATATTATGTACGTTTTCTTTCATCAATTTTGATTTCTTAAGAAAAAAAAATGATGAAACCCTTCCGAGGAAGGGTTGTACCGTGGCCACCGTCCCCGTCATTGATGGGGGGGGGGTCAGACCCCCCCTTCCGCCCACCCTTTTGTGTAACCACAAGGGTGGCAAGAACTAACCCCAATATCGGAAGTTTCTCATTCTCAATTACGAGATGCCATCCCCCTTCCGTTTGACTCAAGTGATCAGAAAGTAATTTTAATGAAGTAAATAATTCAAATCTATTCCAATTTATTAGAATCACGCATATAGTAAATCATAGTATAATCATAGCATATCATAACCATCATAGTATAATCATGCATATAAAACCCTCCTGTGAAAATATAGTACTACGTTTTAATCATTTACTTCTGGTTTTACTCCCTTTTCCGAACCTACTATTACTCAAGTGAGCCTTAATTGTTCTGTACAACTCCCTGTTCGATGCAAATACTTATTCAAAACGATTTCATCAATAAAAAAATTATATGCTTCAAGGATTTATTTAAGAGCGTATATTACGACAATTCATGTTAAAAAAGAAATTTAATAATATATATATAACTTTTTAATTTACAGCAAATTGCTCTGAATGACTCCAATTAAAATTGAATGATTTCATTTCATTTCCCAAAGACCTAAGATCGTAATAACTAAAATTAATTCATACTAATAGCTAAACTTTCAGATAAATAATTAGAATCATAAATTAAACCTGGAAAGATAAAAAATAAAAGAATATGTCTCAAAACCCTGCCGGCTATTTATCATTTGATTTCCCAGCTTCATTTTTCGATAAAACCCTCCTACGAAAATATAGTACTACGTTTTAATCATTTATTTCTGGTTTTACTCCCTTTTCCGAACCTACTATTACTCAAGTGAGCCTTAATTGTTCTGTGTAACTCCCTGTTCGATGCAAATACTTATTCAAACCTTCATCTATCTTCATCAATCTATTTTGTCAAAAGCAGTTTTCTATCATCCAATGTAATTAAGATCGTAGATGTCCGGCGACTGGAAATTCAATTTTATTGAATACAAAAACTCTATTAAAGACTGAAAACTAAATTTGTGTTGTAATAAGGTAATAAATTAAAATCATTTACATGATTTTAATTTTGTTTCATGAAAATTTGAATTAAGGTTTTGACAGTTACTTGTTTGTTAAACAAAAACCAATAATAATAATAATAATAGTTATTAAGGAATTTGTAATATCATTAAAACTTTATATTTCTCATAATTTTAATATTTATTTCATGTTTTTATTTTGCTCTTATTTTTTTGGTCAAAAGTTTATTATTTTGTAGCAATGGCATGCAATAAAGAGAAATTAAATATATTTTATATGTGAAAAAAGAAACATACATTGCATTTAATAATAAGAAATGCATTTTGAATATTTGACGTATTTTGTTATTGTTCTTCTAAATTACCTTAGGCTTAAATTATTTAACTATTTTAACATTCAACATATAGAAATAATACGTTTGTTTAAACATCAAATATGATATTTTTCTTAGAGTTAAATAACAAAGTTGAAATAATACAACTTTGCATTTTTGTAGCATAACAGAATTGAATCCACTGAGTTATGGAATAACCTAGGACAGTTTTACATTCAGAAAATTGAGACAATTACCATTCAATAAATAAGGGGCGTCTCATAATGCAATAAGTAATGTTGTAAAAAATGCGACATTAGATTTTTTTCTGTAATGTTTAATTGAAATAACTATATTCCGCACTGTAAAATTTCTCTTTAAATCTGTGCATTGACAATATTTTATCACTAGAAACATTAATTTCATTGGAATTTTTTTAAATGATAAACGATGCATTTTTAAAAAAAAATTAACATTTCCTCTCCTTGCAATGAGTTAAAATAATCATTAAGAATCAAAACTTATTCTAAAGAACAGAAATGCACAATTTTTGTTTTCCGTTTACATTATAATATAGATTATATACCCTTTTCAAACAATTAAACATTGTACTTGTGAATATAGTCATATAATTGCGGTGACAGATAGATTTTAAAGATGTCATAATTGAATCCTAGTTCATGAGATATTTAGACAACAATTAGATATTTACTGCATCATTACTGTATATTCTATGATATATTACAATTATTCAGTGAAGCTTGAACTGCGTATATAAAATTAAAAAAAAATATGTATATATTGAACCACCAAAAAGATTTTATTATATTCTTATTTTAGACTATCTTGTGATAAAATAATATATCTTCTGTTTTAATAAACGAATTGAAATTTGAGGAATAAAATTCTTGTGTATATGTTGGCACTCTTCAGACTAGACTGTTTAACAATTACTAGACTTGGCACATGCCACTGGGATCAAAAAGTATTAGTGATGTTTAATTTAAAATACATCAATGATATATAACGTATGCAAAATGACATTAAACCTTTTTTACGATTTCTATGAACATCAGGGAAGAGTAAGTAATTCATTTTATTTAATCATCTGAAAATAAATTTGTTTTAAATGGAAATAATTTTTTGCTATTGATTTTCTGAAATAGTGGACGCTGCTGTGCAAATAATATGCATTAAAATTTGATTTCACAAAAATATGTAACGAAAACATTTAAAATGTTAAAAAAGTTTTAAAAAAAAATACTATTTTTCGAAACACACACAAACACACACGCACAATGATCGTCGCTATGATCGCACATGATGGTCGCTAGACAAGAAGAGAAGTTTCTACATTGAATTCCTGTTATTGCTAAAGGATAATTCAGGGTCATTTCGCGAGTTGTTCCAAGAACTTTGAATGTGTACTAAAAAAACAAAGTACTAAGTACTTAAGTGCCCGGAGAGATGTTTTCATATCACTATTCACTTCTAAAATGCATTATTACTGTGGTGATACTTGGATATATGCCTTGGGAACGGAAAGATCTCAATAATCAATTCAATGACAGTTAAAAGGTGAAACAAAACAAGAAAAATAACCCATGTCAAAGTTACGCAGAAATCTAGGTAATATTGATCGTTTTCTTTGATTGTATCGAAGATGTGCATTATAAATTCATATCAAAGAGCTATACAGATAGAGAATTTTTTGCCATTAGTGCGAAAATGCGCAATTCCGTTTGCTCCGTTGAACCATGATAATGTGCCTTCTCACAGTTTAGTGATTATTCATGAATTTTTAATTACACATTCAAAAAGACGGCACCCGATGTTATTTATTCCGGATATGGCACCGTGTGACTTTTTCTTATTTCCGTGGCTGAGATTGCTCTTCTTGGTCACCATTTTCGAATTTATTGACAGAAAATTTGTGAAGAACTATGAAATGATTTCATGAAAATGACTATACATTACGATTTGGTGATTGGAAAAACATTGTCAAAAATACATTGCAGTTGGAGATTACTTGAAGAAAATGTATTTTTACCAATAAACCGATACAATGTTTTATGTAGCCGTTACAGTTACTTTTTGATCAGAACAACACATAATTTGCAGCAATGGAATGTGTACATCGGAGCGATACTGCTTTGTCTAAATATGCAGTTGTATATAAAAAGAGAGTCAGAATATTGTGGGAATGCATTTCAGTACAAGGCGTACAAGGGATTCAGTACTTTTGAGGTGGAATTATTCTAAAATAAAAATTACATGTCTATAAAAGTTTCAAATTTAAAAATATTTGCTAAGAAAGCTAGTAAGATGAAATTATTAAAAACAATATTTAATTGAAATTTTTATTGACCATAAATTCCAGTGAACCAACGAATCATGAAATGTAGTTTGTAGAATAATAAAACAATAAAAAAAAATGTCTTTTGATGATGAAACTGTGTTTGATGTCTCAAAACACTTAATAAAAAGAAGCTGGTTAAACAAGTATGAGGTTTTTGTACCAAATAAATTTTACTTTAAACTATTATAAATAATATAATAATAGCAATCCCCCCCCGAAAAATATAACATGGATGCCCCATCAAAAGAAATCAGTTTCATAAGGCTCAAAAGAAATTTTTTAAAGAATATTAAGATAGGCTTAGATACCTGCAGTTTTTTTTTTTTTTTTTCATTAATATGAAAAAATTGTCACAAATTGTGAATAGAAATCTACTTTAGGCAACTAAATTCTTTTTTCTTCCTTTATGTTATCATCAATGAAAAATAGTATCATTATGAAGTTAACATATCGGCATTACCATCAATATCATTTTTTATAGCCAGGAATTTGTTTAGATTTTGGTGCTGAATATTACAGCCCCGAAAAATGTTTTTTAAATAAGATTCATCTGCATATGCTATAAAATATTTTCGAGCGCAGCTTATGGTTCAACCAGCTGTTATCTTCTGGGAAACATCTTTTCATTTTATGAGCAATATAGCGTATTTATAAAAAATCCATTGCTGATTTCAATAAAAAAATACAGAAAACATCATGAAAAATATACAAAATGAATTGCCTCTTCCCATTTTGTTTCCTTAATACTTTAGAACAAGAAATCATTAAAAAAAATTAGCATCTTACATTTAAATTAATGTAACTTATTTGTTATCAATTAAAAAAAAGTTTTTAAATCCTTTACTTTAAATGAAACATCTATTCAATAAATTTTGGTGATTTAAAAATTTTGTACTATTTAATTTGAACTTTTTTTTTATAAAACTAACTTAACCTTTCTTTTATTTCTTCTTAAATGTTACGACTGTGAAAGTTTCAATAAAAAAATTATAAAAAAAGCATTGCTTCAAATTTTTAAATGATATAAAATGCATAGTTCTTTTTTTCGAATCTTCACTTAATTGATTGCGAAGAAATACTCAAAGTCTTTTTAAACGCCATTTTTAGTTTTGCTTTTTTCAAATAAACTATTGACAAAAAAAAAATCTCTTTTTTTTGCGGTAATCGAAGAACTTAATTATTTGCTTACGATTTGAAACTTCAGTATTATTTGAAGAAAAAAATTATAACAGTTCCTTCCATATTATTAAGAATAGCTTTAAAGGAATAATTAACACAGCAATGCTTATCAGAAAAGGGTTTTATGAGAGATATTTTCAAAACTGTACAAATTTGTTTTTTTTAATATAAATAGTAACTCTAAGAATTACAAATCCTTTTCATTAGAACAATTAGTAATTTTGAGGATTTGGTAATATTTCCGTTTTTTTTTTAAATAATATATATTTAATTTATTCCTCTGTGTTAGGATCTATTAAAACTGCATCGGAAGATATTTATTTTTCAGATTTTATTTTTAAAACATACCGAAAATAACTGATGTATGCAATACATTTGAAACAGAACGCATCCTTCTGCTACTTTTGAGGTAATTGCATACCATAACTGAAGATAAATTTATCCTTATAGTAAATAAATAGCTTTAAAAAAGAATTTTAATGTCATATAAGAAATTATTGTAGTATCAATTATAATTAGCATTAGGATCTAATTCTTTGATTTCAATACTTAACAAATATGATATTTATTTTTAACACAGTATGATGCTTAGATCTAAATTAAATACTCATTTTTTTCACTATCCCAAAAATATCTTAGTTTAAGTACATTTTAGATAATTTCATTTATTTAATTCGTTTTTGGAAATTTCAAGAACGATAGAGGTGACTGATGTTTAATCCTTCCATTGAAAAAGGATGTCGTTGGCAATACATTTAATGATTTATAGCCTTTTTTTCTTAAGTGGACATCTAATGTATTTTATGTCTAATTTGTTTGAAATCTACACTTTCCAGTAACCAAATTGTAGAGAACCAGAATTCAGCGTTGGCAAATACAAAATGAATAATTTAATTGCTTTCTTTTATGTATGAAAATTTAGCTGCCAAATATTGTCTGCATTTTGTTACATTTTATTCTGTTTTTTAGATTATAATTCTTAAGATTATAACTTTTATATTATATTATATTATAAGATTATAACTTTTTATATAATTATAAAAAATATTACTCGAGAAAGTTTTTTTTTTCTAAAATTGAGTCTAAAATCATATTTATATGCAGAAGGAAAATACGAATTTTTTTAATGAAAATAATGATGGTTCTGAAAAGTAATGAAGAGAAATAAAATAGCGGGTATAAAACTTGTCTAAAAATGGAAATAAAAAAACTTTTCAAGAATACAAATAAAATATAGATTTTCTCTTAATAAATATCAATGTGAAGTATGCTCTTAACCCCGACATTAAATATATAAGTATTTATTTTTTCAATAACGCAAAACTTTTCTCTATTAATATTTGTTCTGCGTTCTATCAATCAATTTGGATGCAATTAATCATACTTTTATTACAGAGAATTACTGGTATTAATTATCACTAATATATATTCTGTACATTCTATATAAATTTATATCTAGCAGAAGATTTATTTTCAACAATTAGTACGATATATTGCGCAAACATATTACATTATAATTCCATTCTGCTATTTTGCCAAAAGAATAAAGGATCAGATCTCTTCAAAATAATTTCATACATTGCTCCGGAATTTCATCTGCTCATTCTTTGTTCAAACGTCCTGGCTTTGGAACTAGTATACTTTACGCTTCTGCAAAAACTGAAAAATTCACGGAAATTTCCATGAAACAAATTCATGTAAATTATAGCATTTAGCCATTAAGGGAATAATTTTTTTAAAAGAATGACCCGGTTGCATTTTTTAAGTAGATAGTTGGAAAAAATGCAACTTTTTTTAAAAAACTTTTTAAAAATATGCAAATGTCACTTTACTTTTTGAAAAGAATATTGAAATACAACGGCAAATAAATTTTCAATGGTAATTAGATTTTTTTTTTTTTTACAAATTTTTTGTAAACATTTAATTTTATTTAATATATCTTATGAACTATTTGGCAATAATATATTACCTTTTTATAAAGAAGCATAAACTTTAATTCACAATTTAATAAACATAAACTGATTTCTTTAATTGTTAGTATTATAATGTGAATGCATAAAAAAATGTAAATCTGTAAAAATTACAAAAATATTTTTGGTAATTATATATGATATTATATAATTATATATGATATAATATTTAAAAATGTATCCCTGTTCTTTTACACAAAACTAATAAGTTATATTTCATATTAGACTTCATTTATTGCATGGGAACAAATTCATGAGCATTGCATGGAAAAGTTAATAAACATTTATTGCACGAGAAAAAATTAATAATACTTATAAGACATCGTTCCTTAATTGAAATTAAATTGTTAAAATATTTCATTTCAGTTACACTGAGTATGAAGTAATGTTATAAAGCCTTCGAATCAAAACATAATATTTCGAACAGTAGTAGAAAGTTCATTAAAGTGCGTGTTCAAAAGGTTTAATGTTTTGGTGCTAAAGAATGTTATCTGAAAAGTAACACAAGCATGTTTAATTCTAGTTTATAAATATGAAATCTGAAATATTAATGGATTCAGTTTTGAAAGTTTTAAAATTATTTTTATTTGATCATGGAATCATGATATGAACAAAACCATCTCTATGTTGAAAATAAAATACTATTGGATTCGAATGCGTTCTGCATACGATTTCCGTAAGCATTGTCGTAGAAATATAAAATCCTTAGTATTGCACTTTATTACATACACAATCATTCAGAAATTTCTTATTGGATATCTTTTTAACATTTCTAGGAATCCTTATAAATAAATATTATTAAAGTAAAAAAAAAGATTCATAAAAAGTAGCAAATAATTTTAATAAATGAATTAAGAATATGTCTATTTATTTCAGCTCAGTAAATAGGATAGCATACTTTCACAAATGGAAAAAAGGATGCGAATTACAATTAAAACAGCCTTACCTTCTATAACGACGAGCACCAAAATAATAAGCTTCAAGAAATGTTTCATTTTAATGATGCAATGAGAACACTTCCATTATTCTTTTTTCATCAAGAATTTCCACACTGAAATTGTTTCTTTCGTGCGAGTTGATTTACGAAAGTTTTTCTCTGCACTTATCGCAAATCATCATGCAGTGCACTTCATTTTCTAAAACACATAACACACTATACACATACCAAATACCAGAATGAACCTGGGAATACTACCAAATCCTTCTAAGTTCAAGCGATTGCAGTTAGCGGTGTCAGTCTGGGAGACGATCGCAAAAATTTATTTTCTTCATAAAAGAAAAGTCACAGATTTTCCGCAAGTTTTCAACAGACTAGAATCCCTAAAGGGATGAGAGAAAAGAACACGAGAGAAAAGAATCGAAGGCCCACTCTGTTCGAAGCACCCCTTCCAACTGTGAAGATGCAAGAGCGCCGACTGTGCAAAGATCTCGCTCCTCGATCACATGACCGAAAAGGGATGCGCGAACTCCCCTTTCTCTTTTAAATCAAAGGGGTGCTCTCTACCCCCAAAATCGTCTGGCTTTCTTGTTGTTCCCATCCTGTGTTAATTTTTTTAAATTTTTTTTTATATATAGGTTTAGAAGTGTTTGGGATAAAAAAAAAATGCTAATCTGTTCTGTAAAATGATTATTATTCCAAGCTTGTGAATAATAAGATTTTGTCTCCTATTTAATACTTCGAGCTTAAGAGAGCAACTATTCTAAATTTTGGGAATAAAAACGTTGCAACATTAATACTAATTATATTATATTAACTTTTCAATTACTTGGTAAAATAAGACATATATTGAAAGGATTTTATGTCTCCGCCTCATTACACCTTTACAATCTAGATAGTAGATAATCTTTTGAAAAAGATGTTTTAAATTATTTATTAATGAAGTAGTTTTCTAGAATTATGAGTCAGTATTTTAAAAAAAATGGATAACATAACTGCATTTATTCATGAACTTATAAATGAAATTACTCGGAAAAGAAATGATATTCGAAACGCATCGCAGTGCTTCTGTAAATGGATTTAAATGCTTATTCCTAAATATTAAAATATTAATAATTAATAAAAAATTAAATAATTACTAATTCTGTTTCTTAAAATTATATTTCTTAAATATATTTAACCCTAGTTTTCAGTAATGTCTTATAGATAGATGATCATGCAGTATGCATATAGTACTATTATTTAGAACTTTACAATGTATATAAAATATATTCGCTGTAATATGATCACATTGATACTGCGTATTATTATATTATGCAGTGCAGGAAATCAGTTATCTCCAATCACAATTTTGAATTATTTAGAAAGTGCAGCACTCTTACAAACAAAAACATATTACGAATTTGACTTCCATGATAAATCACTCAATTATAAAATGGTGCAAATAATCAAGTAATATATAATCTTAAAATCAAGTATTAAATAAAAAAATTTTTGATAACTCTCAAGACTCAATCCTTTATACTGTTTGGTCTAACTTTATTTTGCATATAGTTTACTTTTTAAAAGTATCTTAAATATTTAAAAAAAATAGTAAAAGTAAGTTAAAAAAAAAAATAGAAACCAAATATCAAGATTTATTTCTTAGTGTGTGCTTTTCGTAATATATTTATTATAGTGCAATATATTTATTCTATTCTGTTAGAAGAAATTTATGATCTTCCCAGTCATTATACTGCATTTCTAGAGATACTGCAACAATAAGGGAACATCAAACAGCAAGATACATCAATTTTCTTACTTTTGAAGATTATGCTTGAATCTTAAAAATGCAGTTACTATTATAATTGAAACTTATATCATGTACTTGTAGTTGGTATTTTATATTATCCTTCTCATGATTTCGTGAATAAATAAATAAAGCTATATCCGATTCAAATTAATCCTTTAACTTCGGAAGCTTTATGATTCGCAATGCATCAGATTGCTTAAAAGATCCGTCCTTCTTACGGCATTATATTGATCTAATTCACACTTCTTTATGCAAAATCTGTGAGGATAAATGAGAATGCCGATATTCTTAGAAGTGAATAATCTTGGACAAATTTTACCAGCAAAACAAAAGACTGAAACTATTTAGATGCATCGCATTGTCTCACTATTTCATGAATAAATACGTAATATGCTCCTGTAGATCAAACAATTGTTTTGGTCTTCGCATTGATATCTGAGAATGCTTAATAAATAAATGGAGGAGCCCGTAATAGCTACGAAGGAATAAAATAATTCTCTGTTTGCTTTTATAGCTTAATTTATTTACATCTTTCAGAAATAAAACTCCATTATTCAGATGATGTTCGGATTTCATTTTGTTAATTGAAAAGTTGCAGGTGCGAGGTATGAATCGCTTGAAGAATAGAAGTAGGTGAATCTACCACTTATGTGTCGTCCTTGACGTATGACCAGATTTAAGTTCCAAGTTGTGATGAAAAGTATCCCTTTTATTACTTTAAATAAAATCTTTATTTGAATAAAGCAAAATATTTAAGAAATACAGCTCGTTTCTATGCCCCATGCCTAGAAATTTGAACGATTTTACTCCCCATTGAGGTGATGCGCTGTGAGTAAGAACAGCTCTTTTCAAAAATCTTAGGCGTGTATATCTTTTTGGCATTGTGCTCTGATAACAATTTTTATTTTGTTTTAGATTTTACTAATTTGATTTAATTTTAATTTGCGTAGTTTTTTTTCTTATATTTCATAGTAAAAAACAAACATATCTTTCTCCATCTGTCTTCCTTTTTTTTTTTTTTTTTTTTTTTGTAAATTCAAAACCGATCGGAACAGGCACAAAGACACTGAACTTTTCCATATCATATATAGTTAACTTTTGGACATCGTCACTAAAAAATAAAACAATTTAATGACCTTTATAGCATTGCATTTTGTTTCTTTAAAAAAGCACTGCACTAATGTTCTAAGCCAATTAATAGATTATGAAGTTAGATCGATTGCCGAATGTTTGTTGTTGAACATATTTATACTCATTCTGGTTCGCTTGTTTTGCTTTCCCATAGACATGGGTTATTTTTTTTAAAAAAAGTTAAATATAATAAAATCACCATTTCGTTAGCTTTTCAAAATAAAATATTATCAGGCTGTAGAATTTCTAAAAGTAAAGTGTCAAAAAATTACGGATAATATTACAAACACAACTTATCCCAAAATATGTATCTAACCTCCGATCCCAAACATTTTAAAAAGTGGAATCTATTCAATAACTTTTATCAAACATTAAAAATTAATTTTTTATTTTTGTTTGGAGAGATGGCAGTCGTTTGCTTTATATTTTTGTATACTTTTCAGTTTACAAAGAAAGTGGTTTAATCGACAACAAATTTTAAAGCTTGAGATTTTGACGATGCATGTCTGTCTGTTTATCTTTTTTTTTTTTTTATTTATTTGCAGCAATAACTCAAAAACACATTGAATTAGACAAATGAAATATGAAAATACAAATATGGCAAATCTAGAAATATGGATTTACACAAAATTTGTAGATTTCCATCAAATTTTGGATGAAACTCAAACAGAGGGAGTCTGACTGTCTGACTGTGCAGTTATAAGATTTTACGAGGAATGAAAAACAAAGAGAGTAGTTGGCTATGATTTAGCACACACATTTGACATCTAAATTATAGACACATTTCGAATTTAAACAAATTTGTCAAGAGTTTCGTCGTCTATTAGTCTGCACTTTTCATCCTAAGCAAGAAAATTCAAAAACATAGACTCAAATACATGAAATTTGGTATATTATTTTGGGCTACAATTCCAGTGGTAAATCAAATTTTCATTTCAATAGGTTAAAAAAAATAAGCATCCAGAATATACATTCGGTTTCTATTTCCTAAGTATTAATCACAAAAAAATCACCAAAGATAGCACGCTGGTAATCTCGTTCGTAAGTATTGTTCACCAATAGCATGCGGTTAATAGTATTCAATGCATATATTAAAGAGTATGAAAAAAATTTCCCATAGACCACTCTTGTCTGTTCTTCCTGCAAAGATTGCCAAAATAATAAAACTCATTACGCTTGATGCACGATTTACTCATTAAGAAATCATCAATATATAATTATTTGATAGAATTGCTGTTTCTAATGAAATTTATTAATAATTGTAGAATGAATTATTTTTCTTTTACTGATAATTTTATAGCAAAAACAATGAACTCGAAAACAATTACAAAAGATGACATTTTAATGGAACTATGTATTTGAAGCCGGCCCCCTAGCCTAGAGGTAGCTCGTCTCCCTCGATATCTGAGTATCTCGGGTTTGAGTCCTGGTTCGGGCATGGTTGTTCTTTTCCCAGTGCTCTATCTGTGAGGTGAGTGAAAGTTCCCTCCCCCCGTAAAAAGGGTTGTGCAAGCCAGCGTGTGAATGTCGTCTTCATATGAGCTAAAATTCATACTTCTGCTGTCGAGTGCCCAGAGGTCTTCACCCTCAGAAGCTACTGCTACACCCCTCTTTCTCCGATCCTCTTGGACTTGTTTTGAATTGGTGTTCAATCCAAGGGGGATAAGCAATAACAACAACATATATTTAAAGATTAATAGATTTTCATGGGTTTAGCAAGTAAGGACAGTTTAAGAATTGGATCCTTCTAAAAACCCGAAATTTCATATTGAAATATTTCATTTCATATTTATTTTTATATATTTTTTTGTTTAAGTACTTTTTATATGGCGAATTGCCAAGTTTTCCGTTATTTTCATATGGACCACATTTGAATCAGACATTCAACGTAATATATTACCGAATGTACTCTGATGAAAGATACAACATGATACTACAAATTTTTATTGTGATTTCCTTAATAAAAGGCTTTTAACCCTTTCCTATCTAAAATCTAATTAGTTGCTTTTAATGCTTTGTTGGTGCCATTCGTCGGTTAATTTCTTTAAAAGATGATGCAGGTAATTTGATTAGCAACCATAATTAGTAGTTAATTGGTCAATAAAGGTTTATTTATAATGTTTGGATTAAAAAAATTAATTATATGTGCTTTAGACCTAAAGCATGAGTGCAACCTTAGTCCCCTTAGTGAAGTCAGTGGTGTGTGAAAGGTTATTATTTCGTTTGTGAATTAATATTTTCCGACTACCTAAGTTATTCCGAATAAACGTCAAATGTGGTCTTCTATTATTACTATGTGGCATTTTAATAACTAGCCTCTTTTGACGGCGATTTGCTCTGCAAGATTATTGAGTTTTTAGGCTATTGATTATTAATATGGGATGCATTTCTTAAAAAAAAATATTACACCTTGTTATTTGATTTGATTTAAACACATGAATTCAATTTAAATAGTTTACTGCAAATTAGAAAGTGTAAATATTACGAAATAAAAAGCGAAATTGAAAATCATACGATTAATTTAATAAGTGGCAAAATTACGTGCTCGAATGTTTTGATGGAACACTTCAATGCCATCACAGCATTTAAAAACCATGTTTCAGATAGTGTATCAAATTGCACTAAAAATATTTTTAAAGTTAAATGAAAAATCGTACAAAAATGAAATTTATATAATTGAAAACGCAATTTTCTCAAGCCTTAAGTTGATACAAAAAAAACCTTTTTATAAGATAATTGTTTTAAAAGATGTGTGTATCAATTTCCATAGGCAAGTCCCAAAGATTATGGCTGGGCATAAAATTAATGCAATAATTCTAAATTTGAAAAAAAAAGGATTTATTTCTCGCCAGATATAAGCGTAGCAATTTTTTATTGGAACTTTAAAAGTCGTTTGTTAGCATTTCTGGTACACAATCAGGATTACAGACTTGATGTGATTGGCGAGAAACCGTGCATTAATCTTAAGTCTTACCACGATTGCATATCTGGCAATAGTTAAGCCTATTTTTGCCCTTGGTTTAACTTTCTCTTTGAAACCTATTTCTTGATGTATTTTATATCTTCTTTCCTCTGACTGAATGCTATCTTTAGATACGGCGAATATTCTGCCTAATACATCTAATAATATTTTGCAGTTCCATTCATTAGCTAAGTGAGGCGTTTGATTAAGTACGGTTGCAAAAATATTTAGTGAATGAAATAGTCTAAAATTCATATGATGCTTTGTTTATATTTCCCTGTTGCTATTCGATAATTTGTAATAAGCTCAATTTCTGTGCCAAGTACATTAGCGTTTCATATATATAGATTTTCTTTCAGCAAATTTATCCTTGAAAAATCCCTTTTGTTAATGTTGGAAATTTATCAAACATTCTGAATATCGCAACTTAAGAGTTTTTTTTTTCAGTTAAAAAATGTATTTACAACTAAGAGGCTTTCTAATTTTGGTCAGTATTCAAACCAACCAGAATGAAAAGTATATAAAAAAAGTTAACATGATTTTTTTATACTTGAAAGTTTACTTTCTTCTTAATTTACATTTATGTAATATTGTTTGCACAGTTTTCTTCCAAAACAAAAGCTTGAACACAATAAAGCGGCTTAAGTGTTCGTCAAAATATGCCCCGAAGGAGCTTTTGTTCGCTACACAAGAAACTCTTTAGAGTTAACAGTTCGTGAACTTTTGCTACTACAGAAAAAGCAAAACGTAAAAACAAACTCTTTATGTTTGAAGGTGGAAACTATTAGCTTTTTCTCAAAATATTCTATTATTTTCTTCACATTCTCTAACTTTAGTAGCGGCGAGAAACTAGAATTACTTTAACAGAACAACTTAAATCGGGAAAGAAATATTTCACAAACTTTTATTTTTATTTTGTTCAGACAATAAAGATTTAGATTTGAAATAAAAACAGTTTGTTATGTTTGTTTTTCAAAAAGTGATTAATCGTTTGCACTGCATCATTTTCTCTTTCTAAATATCTGTTATGTAAAATTACAGATGTGTGAGCTAGGAATTTAATTTATTCATTTTAAACACGAGTGATATTTTTTTCTTTTTAATATACGAAATATTAAAAGAGAAAGAATTGTAATTGTCAATAAATACGAAATAGAAATTTTGCTGAATTTCTATATTTCAAACCACTTTACACTTGAAAAACACTTATTTGGAATTATATATGTCTATCTGTGAACACGATAGCTCAAAATGTTTTGAGCTACGTGGATGAAATTTTGTCTCTATTCCAAATTTGTAGATTTCATTCAGGTTTTGAACAAAATCCTATAAAAGGAAGTATATCTTCCCGGTTGTTGAAATGAAGTTTAACACAATAACGATAATATGAAAAGAGTTAGATGGGTAAAATTTAGCATGCGGATAGTGCAGAATACGTACCAAAATATCTTAATGGTCTGTCTGTAGTTCCATATATTCAGAAACATGCGAACACGATAGTTCAAATACGAATGACATAAGTATATAAAATTTTGTATGCTGTTTCGTGATTACAAATTTCACAATTGGTTTTTCTGATACTTGTGGATTATTATATTTCAGCAGTTAATCACCAAAAAATAGCTTTGAAGATTACAGGATAATAATTTCTTTCATAATTCATTCGTCAATGGTATTCAAATGATAACACACAACTACATTTAATAGAGAGTATAATAGAACGTTTTGAAGGGACTAGCCTCGCTGGTTAAAAATGCATTATTGATACATTATAAATGAGAGAAAAGTATTTAAAATAACATGAATAAACTGCATTCTTCTAAAGTAATAAACTGAAAACAAAAATAAAATATTATGTTTAACTTTTTTTAAATAAATATTATTATTGTACTTTTAATTATAAATCAGAGATTTTATCTCGCCATAGAAAATTATAAATTTTGATTTGTAGGAAAATTAGTGAAGACTTCAATAAATGATATTCCAAAATTTAATTTGAATATTTTTTTTTAGTTTATGAGAATTTTTATATTTTCCAATAATTTTAAACGATATCCTGCTAAAATTTCAGTATATCTTCCTATTAAATTTCTATTAGAAAATCAATTGACTTAGAAAATAATTATGATAATGAAAAATTCATTACCTTACCATCCAATATAATTAAGTTGTTTGACTACATTCTGTCTGCAAGAATCTTCAGACTGTGCTAATCTGCCAAGTAGTCCAGACTTTAATATGCAGGTTTGTTGGCACAGTAATTTGATAATTTGTTGCGGTTGGATCTGATACAGAAAATAATATAGTTAAAACAGAACCTTCATCGAATTTACATTGAATAATTAATCAGCAAATGAAAAATATGATTGGTTCTGCTTTTTACTCTTTCTATATGAATTACAGAAAAATAAACATTGTAATCATCCAAAATTTAGAGCTTGAAATGTTAACGAATCTTCTTGATTCAGACCTCCATTTGTTTAAAATACAAATTTTTCGTATTATGATGGTCTGCCTATTTGTGAATACGACAACGATTTGAGCAAACGGTTGAGCAACGATTTGAGCAAACGATTTGAGCAAAATTGTGAAATTTAGATCTGAACTTTAGACTATATTTGTGGATGTATATTAAATTTAGAACAAAATCCATTTGTTGGAATTTCTTGCCTGGCTATTCGAGTGCAAGAAAACTTGATAATTATAAATAGCCAGATAGATCTATCTATCTGTTATTGTGTACTTCCCCACGTTACAAAAACAAGCAATGAAGTATTTGATGCTGTGAAAGCAACTGGAGTGCAGTACGCTAATTTGGCTCCAATTGGACTGAAAATAAAACGTCCAAAATGTAAATAAAATGCTAAAAATTTGCGCCAAGGATGTATGTTCATAAATGTGTTTGCCAATGCATGAGCAAAGCCTGCTTGTGACCTTGTCCAAGATTGACAATTTTATAAGGCGGGAAAGGTAGAAGATCTTTTCGATGGAATTCGCCAGAACAATTCCTGGGGTTCACTTTCTTTCATCTCTGTCTTCTTATGGAATCAAAGCAAATAATGCTTATCTAATTAGAAAAATGTGATGAACAGGAGGGTATTGAGTATCTTTTTAGCATTAAATTGTTGTTTTAATTATTAGATAAGACATACATCGTGCACATGAAATATTTTTGCGTGCGCATACTTTTGAAGATATTTATATTTATTAGTATAAAATACCACCAAAATACTTTAATACGTTATTTATGATTTGAAATCACTCAAAATGCTGAAAAAAATTATTTCATAGGACAAATATCTAAAAGTTATAGTTCAAATATTTAACACCAGCAAAATTTTTTTAAAAAAAATCAAAGAATTAAAACCTGAAATCGAATAAACAACAAAAAAAATTTAATACTAAATTAAAAAGTATTGGAAAAAAATGAATAAATTTATCTCGAAGAAAAAGAAAGAATTGTTTTTTATAAATAATGAAATTTTATGTTTGCGTTTATATAAATATCATCAGAATCTTCCCTTAATACAGAACAATATTCCATAATATTATTTTCTAATTTTTACTTTCTCTTTTTATATCCCATCTTATATTTTTCTGTCTTCATTCATACATACAACATATTATATATATATATATATATATATATATATATATATATATATATACATACAAGGAGTTTAAATCATTTATAGCCCCCTTTAACTTCCAACCACCGTAGCTGTAGTCATGAAAATATTTAGCTATATTAAAAAGATAATCAGACTGATTACAGCACCACTTAGCCAAATACTTTGAAATTACTGTTCCTCTTTAAAAGATGGCTCAAAGTAGAACATTAATAATTTTATACAAAAATGCACTTTGCACACATTACTATTAAAAACGAAACACTTATAATGCACATCTGTTTATTCGTATTATTAAGCCACAAGGCATATAAAAAAGAAAAAAAAAAGTTTTCCTTTCCTGACAAAAAAGGAACCTTTCTGACCTATCCATTTTTCAGCTTGATAATAACTAAAACAGTGATAATATTTGACTTTTTTGTAAACATTGCAGAGCTTGATAGTGTATTATTGTTTCTTTTGTTAATGCAACAACTCATATGCTAATATGGAGAGAAGCAAAATTCAAACAATGATCCAAATCTGTATTGCAGAAGAATGAGAGTAGTTTGGATAACGAAAATAAAGGTATCTTGTAATATCTAATTATTTATATTTAGATAACTAACTATTTGCTATTTGTGACGTAACTATTCCGTAAATCGAGAGAAACAAGGGTGCCTTTCAAGTGCTTGTTCTTAAACTTACTGCTCATCACGTTCCTTCTTGTCTAAAATTGAAAACATTCTACAATTTTGGATCTGACAGAATTCATCTATTTAATACTGTTTCTGAATCTGAAACTTAAATTCCACATTGTTTCGCCACGTGCCTAGTATACTGTCTCCTCAGATTGCAAGTCAAGACACCTATTTCGTAATTATATATCCTTTTTCCTTTTCTTCAGAAATTGCGAGGCATGTCATGTATTTAAATGGGGATTGCATATAATATATAATTATCTATAATACAACATAAGAGGTACTTTGTTACTTATTTATTTAAAGCATTAAAATTTATCTTAACATTGATAAAACTGATTATGATTCATCGAAACTGATATTTAATTTAGATAATTAAAAAATGATTTTGAATATCTTATTTTTTTTAATTAAAAATATTTATTTTTTTATTCTGAATATTCCAAAATGTGTTTAACATTTCTAATCAGAAATCATATAATCAGTTTAGTCATGAAAACTAGCATAGAGAATTTCTAAATAATATTATTTAAAATATTCTCTAAATTATTTGAAATGAAATTATATTTACAACTGATGTTAAACAAATGAAGTCAATTTGAATTTATACATTGTTGTATGTAATCAATGTTGACTGATCAAATGTCTCCTGAAGTCTCTTTACGAATATCTCTTTACGAATCAAAAAATAAAATGGTTTTTGAATTATCTTCCTTTCAATATATTTTTATATTTTTTGGTAAGTTAAATGCTCAAATTTTGTTCCGAATATTCCTATTATTTTAAATTTTCATATTTATTTTAGATCCTCAAATTAACTTACATTTTTACATGCATTTCATATTTAATTTTAAAACTATTGCAAATTGATTTCAAATTCTCAAATTTGCATAACTTTATTTACTTTTTTTAATTATGGTCGTTTGTCTTAGATTTCCGCAAAGAAGACATCAGTCTGTCTTCATTGAACATAGCGGTTCGGTAACTGTGTGATCAGTTTTTCAAGTCGAAGTTTTTAGGTCTGAAAATGGAATATCAAAAACGAGAAGCACTTTGAAGAATTGCTTTTTTTCCATACACATCAGAAATCTAAAAATCTCTTTTGGAGACAATAGCACTTCATTTAAGTACAGAAAACCGAATAATGTTGAAAATTAGCTTCTTCTTTTCATTTTTCTTAATATGCATAATAATCATTAATATTTTTTTTAATCAAAAGTCACCACCTTATAATGCATAATTTTTTCTTAAAATGCTTAGATAATTTTTCGAATAAGTTTTATTTCTGCGTGTATTCTTATGTTACAAAAATCATATAATTTATTTATCAACGTAATACAGATAATTTCCACAAAAATTAACATATAAATATTTCAGAGTTGATCTTCGGATTAGAAAGAATAATATCGCTTTGAGCAGATTATTCTTTTTCATTCTAAAGATCAGATGCTCAATGTCTTGAGACAAGGGGTACAGCGATCATATATGTGAATGTTTGCAATAAACGAAAAATGATTGCAAGAAATAACAAAAAATACGCTTATTTAAAGCCAGGGAATATCTGTAACAAAATTAATTTTATATTTAAAAAGCTATTAATATAAAGAAAAATAAATTAAAAAATTTTACATTTTTTTTTAAAGTTTAGAATTTAGATTAAATTTTTTAACTGTATCCATTTTTTTTAGGAATTTTAGAGGAAACGACAAAAAAAAAATGCCTAGTAAGATTACCAGAATAACTTCTAAGTATGGATCATATACTATCAAAATTTGAAGCTTAAAAATATCTTTCTGACGAAGCCTTTAACACCAAGTTACATAAAATATTTCGGCCGTTAATTCCGAGAACTATCTATTCTCAAATGACAGCTAAAATAATATTAAGTTAGAGATTTATTTCCTTTTTATGAAAGTATGTATTCAAAATTTAGAAAGAATGAATCGAAATTTATCTACAGTTTCTTAAATGGCATTTTGTATCAGATCTGATTTTTTAAACTGCCTGTTACTGATTGATTTCCAAAGATACATTGTGATTTATAAAAAGTGATGTACTTTCTTGGAAATTATTTTTAGCAATAATATCATTTGTCAAGAAAAAGCGTGAGCTAAGCATCTCTTTGCTAGTCATTCGAGTATTAATTTGTGGTTTATTTTTCTGATAATAGACAGAATAGTAATAATTCACATTACAAGAAGATAATCTCATTTGTAGGAATTGAAAATATCACATATTCCATTGTACCCACTATGCTTACATGTTAGATCACTTACAATTCGCATCCTTGATCATGGTTCGTTTCTAGAATAAATAAATCACTCCAAAAGTTTTCAATTTTTACTATAGTATAAATATTTTGTTTTTGATATTTAGATGGGGTTTTTTTGTCATATACTCATTTTTAGTTTATTTGGAACTGAAAAGAACTAACGGATTGTTTATTGCATCATTTTCGAATTGATAAAATATTTTGGTTTTAATTTTCTTCCACTTTTTCCCAAAATTCTTGAATCAAAGAAAATTTATTTGTTAGGATTTTATGCGGAGGAATTACTTTCTTTTTATAAAAATAAATACTTCGGATACATTTATTTTTATTGTTTCTAGTTTATTTTGTATTATACATTGAAAAATTTTATGTACAACAAAGGGAAAACAATAGATTGAACTTTATCGAACAGAGAAGCAGTACCAAACAAAATATTGATACAATTTTAAAACTAATAATAGAAAAATTATAAATAAAAGAAAATTTTTTTTAGAAATATAGCATTCTCATTAACAAAAGCTACAAAATGTCAAAAAAGAAAAAATCGTACGATCTTTTTTCATAAGCAGTGAAAAACATTTAGTGTCAAATAGAGCAGAACAGAATAGTAGGGGTAATGTATAATAAAATGTATGTGCTCAATACATAATAAATGTAACATACTAAGTATATCTTAGTGCATGTCTGAATTTTAGAATTTAAAAATGTTTTTGCTATTTAAAGCAATGTTGAATAATATTAAATTTTTATTGCAAGAATATTAAATAAATGTTTCTAAGTTTTTACAGCTGAGATTACATCTCTTTACCTTCCTAGAAGATTTTGAAGAAAGTTTTATTCTTCTCAGCGTAAAAGGGAAGCAGTAACAAAGAATACAATGATACAATTTTAAAATTAATAATAGAAACTATATAAAAAAAGAAAATCATTTTAAAAATGTAGCATCTTTACTAACAAAGCTACAAAATATCAAAATATATTCCTTTCCAACATTTTTCATATTGATTTGAAAACATTTGGTACAATAGATCAGAATAGAATTGTAGAAGATATAATCTTTAAAATGTATATGCATAATGCATAATAAATGCATCATATTAAGCACAGAGTGGTTATAATTAAACTTCCCCTATAAACAGCATCATACAACGCAAACGGCTCAACATATTGCTATGAAATTTAGTATATAGACTATAAACGAGATGCGCTCACGGAATTTCAAATGAAAAAAATTAGTTCTAAAATGTCCACTAGAGGGCGCCTTTTCCAGAAAAACATTAAATTTAACAAATAAACGACCAAAACGGAAACCAGAAATAATATTAACAATCCAGAACAAGAATTACGAGTAATAAAATGTAAAACCGGCAAACGCTGTCGGTTCTAGGAAAAAAATATCGTGATTTGCATGCTTGCGAAGTAGAGGAACTTTAAAAACAAATTAGGATATGAAACGTTTAACAAAACAAGTTAGGATATGAAACGTTTGCAGATGTTGTCATGTTTTATGTTCGTGCGATTTCTGGTTATGGGACCACTTAAAAATTCTGGTGCATCGTGCAGGTGTTGCGATGTTGAATGACTTCAAAAACTCCATAATGCTTCATGTGCGAAGCATCACAACTGATCAGTTATGATCTGCTGTTGAACTCACTGTTCCCCGATGAAATTCTACAAGTGAATGAAGGTGATCACATGGAGCACCTTTCCCTACATCGTCCTAGACATGATTAACAACTGCTCCGTTTGTGCAATTTCGTCCTAATTTGCTCTTGTTTCTGCAAACTGAATTTTCTTTTCTCCCATCAAACAGTGTACTGTTTTTTGTTCCTTACCTTTTACTTAATGTGGTTCGATGACAAAATGATCAGAAATTAGTTAATAAATGTTAATAATGTTTATATATTCCGTTCGTTTATTGTGTTAAATTTAATGGTTTTCCGGAAAAGGCGTCCTTTGGTGGAAATTTTCAAACTTTTTTTTTTTTCGAAATTCCGTGAGCGCATCTCGTGTATACCCTGCATACTAAATTTCTTTACAATCCGTTCATCCGTTTGCGTTGTGGGATGCTATTTATTGGGTAAATTTAATTATAGCCATCCTGTATATTTCAGTCAATGTGAATTGTAGCATTGAAAAATGCCCTTCTATTTAAAGCAACTCTGAAGCACGTTAAAGTTTTGATGCAAGTACATTAAATAAACACTTCTAGATTTTTAAAGTTGAGATTTCATCGTTTCTCCTTTCTTAGAAGATTTTGGAGCTAATTTTATTCTTCTCAGCGTAAATATTTTCTTTTGGAGTTAAAGATGCATCAAACTGAAAAGAATAGATAGAATTCATCGCACGGAAGAGCTCCTTGAGACAAGAGAGTTTTGCAACGCGATTTCCTCACGGTAAACTGGTCAAGAGACCAAAGAACTTATTCTCTAACATGCAAAACATGACAGCATGAGAAAGAAACGTTTATTTACAGGACACGGGTGAAACGTGCTGAATGCGTTAAATTTAGATCTGAGACCTCGCTTAGCATTTTTTAAATCTCTAGAGATGTGGGGAACAAAAATCTCCCGAGAAACAAACAAAAAAAAAAAAACGAGAGAATCTGTTTACTTGTTGAAAAAATATGTGTATAAACCGAAAAAATTTCAAGAATTTTGAAGAAATTCAAAAAGAATTCGAGAAAATACTACAAACGGGATTAGAGAAGCAGTTTGGTGAAACTGAAGTTTAAAACATGTTATTTTTTCTAAATACTCATCATGGATACTTGCGATTTTTTCCTCATATTTTGAAGAAGTAGACAAAGTTGTTTTAAGTATTTACGGTATTTTAATACTATAAAAATTTAAACATACATTTCCGAATTGAGACAAGTGACAATCTACAGAGTTTTCGGTAAATTGTACAGAAGTTATGAAGGTTTGAAATGCGATTTTATGAATTCGAGAATATTATTGTATATTAGATTTTCTAACTGAAACTAATTTTTTTCTTATTGTATATTTTATGCTTACTTTGCTTCGTACTATAAATTTATTTGCTTCTGATGTTTAAAGAATAACGATTTTTTATCCTGTGGAAACTGTTTTTACCTTTTAGTTTCAATGCATCGGTAATTTGAATTTTTTACTCAGATTCCATTGAAATAGAAATCAACATAAGGGGAAGCAAAATGCTAAATAATTAAAATTTATTTTGATTAATTAGAAGAAATAAATAAAAATCAGAAAATGTTGTTTTAAAATTTATATAGCGTCCTTTGTTATATAAATCTACAACTTATTAAATTTTATCTATATTTTTACGACAGTGAAATTTTGTTGTTTTGTCATTAAAAATATTAAATAAGATAATATTGTTTTGTCATGTAAAAATATTAAATAAGAGATGATTTATTTTAAAATTTTATATATTCCTATAATTTTTTCCCTTAAACATTTGCATACTCTATACTTAGTGCTTACTAAAATTATTCGCTTATAAATTGACATATTATTAAGAAAATTATTAATCAATTTCGAAATGTAGCTTTAATTTTTCTTTTAATTTTATTCAACAGATATACATAATTAACTAAAAGTTTCATATTAGAAATTTTTACTTTCATTTTGATTTTTTTAAAAAATTCCTGTATTATTTTTTAAAATTTTCGTGAATCAAATAATTAAAATGGCCACATGAGTTTCGAATTATCCAATTTTCATTAAAAAAAACTTCTCAGGTAACTTTATATGTGATGAATAGAAGAATAATTTCATATTTTATATTTCATCCTCTACCAATTCTGTTTCTTCAAATTCATTTTTTTATTGTTAATGCTCGTTTAGAAAATCTTTTAAATAAAGAAGTTCAGTATTTTAGAAATTGATTTCAATTTAATAATTAATAAACCAGTTGGATTTAAATGAGCCAATAAGAGTAATTTTCCCTCTTGGGTGTTAAAGTTTCAATTTATTGAAGAAGAAACGAATATTTTCTTTTACTAATTAATACTTAATGTTTTAAAGCTACTTTTAAGGTTATATTTTTATGAATTTCATGAAAATTTAAATAGTTTTTGTTTAAAGTAGCCACTCTAGATAACCATTGGTTCGGCTCTGATATTAATAACCTTTAATTTAGAATGACAGCCTATTTGTCAAATTAATTATTAATTTTACTAAAATACATTTTACCATACCATATGAAAATACCATTTTAAGTAATATATTTACGAAAATTAACAAATAATTTTGATTGATTTGCTATTTAATTAATGAATAAAATTGGAGAAAATGTTGTTGAAGTCGAAGACAATGTCAAAATCTTATTTTGCGATATCATTCGAAAATAGAAGGATATAGAGGACAATCAACCATCAATTGCATATTTACAAATCATGAGCCGGCGTCCTGGCATAGGGGTAGCGCGTCTTCCCCGTGATCTGGGCGTCCCGCCGGGTTCGAGTCCCGGAAAGAGCATAGTTGTTCTTCCGTTGTTCTATCTGTGAGATGTGTGAATGTGCACTCCTGTAAAAAGGGGTCGTGCAAGCGAATGACTGATGCGTGAGTAGCTAAGTCGTACTCTTGGCTCAAGTTGGCTCTTCTATAAAAACAAGAGACGCTATGTATGAGTCTTGTGTAATACTGGGAAGGAAGTGGTATTCCGATTTTTTTCCTCAGATTTTGCTCACATGGACGCTTTGTGTTTCGTAGTACAGCGGGAAAACAAGTTTATGCATTTTGACGATATTTCGCTAATCAAGTGAAGGGAAAATTTGAGAAAGAAGTATAATATTAGATACAAGATTTTTGAGTTTTTGAGGCTTCGCTTTTAAATACACACGAAAATACCTATTAACAGACGGTCAAATTTCTGAAGGATTCGGTACGAAGTTGGATACAGATCAACACTTTATATGTTAAAACTACATGCTAATTTTTTTTCTATTAGCTTTTAACGCTTTGTAGTTCCATTTTCACTTGATTTTTGAAACATAAAGATATGTACCTGCGAATGGATTTGTATTCAAATTTGGAGGAAATTTTCAAATTTGGTGTAAATTCTAGCTCACAGCATGTTTGAGTTATATTGTTCACAGACAAGCAGAATGAGAGACAATTGAATATAATTTCAAAAATGTATTTTTCAGTTTAGTGAAAACTAAAATATAAAGATTAGTAAAAATGTTTCATTTGAATTTTTTGATGATCCGAATTCTTTCTTTTTAAAGGAAAGTAAAAATAGGCAGATACGGTATAGTGGTGATGACTGAGGATCTCTGTTATGGGTTTTCCCTAAAATTATATATAGTAAAATTATATTTCTGAGATGTTTTTCGAAGATTAAAGACACTGGGGAACAGCTGACAACAGATTTAGGGTTTATTCGGAAAAAAATAATAAAGATATAGGATCAGTGATAATATCTGAAAGACTTTTTCCCTTGTTTTATTAATTACATTAATTGCGTACAGTGCCTATTGTTTTATAAAAGTTATATAAAACAAATTAAGTTGGGCTATACTATATTGAGAAATATTTTTTCGAGTGTTTTTGCTTTATAATAAAAAGAAAATTAATTATTGAAACAAAATTGGTATAGCTTTTTATTTTACTCTTATTGTGAGTATTATATTTAAGATAAATTATGAAAATTGAAGATAATCTTATCAAAAAATATCTGCAAATTCGTTAAATTTGAGAGCTCTCATTCCAGTTCGTATCGATTTGCAAAGATGTTATATCTTCAGCAAATGTATCAAGGTTAGTTTTTCCTCTAATACGAGTTCTACCTTGGTGCAAATGCAAACATTAAACCTAAGATCTATGACTGCTTTAGTTCGGGCTTTCTATGTGACAAAGTTTCCTTTCTATCTGATCTTATATCACTTAATTTTTTAATAACACTCTAATGAAAATTCTTTGGCAAATGATGCTGCATCAAAATAACAGTCATGAATTAACGTATATAAGTATTTTATATTTTTCTAACTTATTTATAATTTTATTATGAAGCATGCCTTTCTTTGCTGCTTACAACTGAATCACTTCGTTTAGAGAAATATTGCTTGCTTTTTTTTGCAGTTCTATTCTCCATTTTTAGTTTGATAGCACTCCAAATTTTCATATCACTTAGTTTCTTTCTGTAACTATTCATTACTGTTTTATTTTTATTTTCTTTTAATTTATGGAAATAATATAATAAATGGCATTTATCATCTCACAGTTTAGAACTTTGACATATAAGAAAAAAAGCAAAAGTAGTCTCTTTTAGTTAAATGTTCATTGATTTTTTGAGGTTTATATTATATATATTATATATATAAATTCAAATAATAATAGGTTTTATAAATAAAAAAAAAATAAAAAATTCGGTTTTTGAATATGAGAAGATTTATTAAATTATTAAATCTAAATTAAAGTAAGTTTATTTTGCTAATATAGAAAAACTGATAGTCAGAAAATAAAACATTCATTATAAGTAAAAAAAAATGTGAATAACTTGTTTGTGATTTAAACGATGTGATGTTAAAAAAATGCTTGAAAAATCTATTAATGAAGTAACGTTTTTTAAAAAGATAGAAATTTCATTTGGAAGAAAAAATATTATATTACATTTTTAATTGTTTTAAGTAGCGTAAAGATAATTTTATAAAACCACTTCATATATTGTTTTTTATTAGAGCCTTACTTAACAAATATTAAACCTCTTCAATTTAAAAAAAAGAAGACTTATTTCGCCAAACAAAAAATCCTCTTCAATTTTAAAAAAATAGATAGTATAAGAATTACAATGTAAAGTGTGTACAAATTTAATGATGGTCAATCCAATTTTTTTTATCCCCATTAGTAAGCAAATGTATTTTTTTTTCACCAATGGCAGAATTCAGATTTTTTTTTTAAACTGATGCTCTGTCATTTATAACAATATGAAATGTAAACATTTCAACTATCTTTAATAGTTCATTCAATTTAGCTCTAAGGAGTTTATTCTAAATTATATTCATAAATCATCATTTTTAATCAAATGAAAAAGGAATGGAAGCAAAGAGATCTTCATTAGTTTACATCGCAACTAAATTTATGTGATTACAGTTCTCAAATTCCTGTATTTTTTTTAGTGATAGATTGTTTATTTAGCGTTTATAATCCTTCGACGCATTTATAAAGTGCATTTAAACTAATACATATAAACTAAGTTTTTATTATTATTAGTATTTATTCCAATGGACAATAAAAACTTGGCGATTTCCAGATAACGCCTAGATAATGAATTTATTTCACAATTTTCAGATTAATTCAAAATTGGAGTGATAAAATCATACATAAAGTGCCAAGATTGCACCTATAAAGTAGAATTTTTGGTTTATCTTGCGATTTTCAGATCACACCAAGAGCACCAAAATCAAATTTTGAATTGCCAAATCGGCAATGATTCTTACTGATTTTGATTATCTATACCTGGGGCCTTGCAAATTAATAAATCCCGAAACATATTATAGAAATACATAACAATTTATTGCAGCAAAACGAAATCTAAAAATAGCATATTCTTAACTTATGTTATAATTTTAAATTTCTGTGAAGTTTTAATTAAATACTGGTATTTATATAAAAATTGCCTATTGGAAAATAGTCTAAAGGTACTTTATCATATTTCTGTGCTTGGTGACTACACTATATGTGTTTTTCAAAGTGTAATAGATATGGTCTGAATAATATACATATAAATTTTATTCCCTGACAAATCACTGAATGATTATTACACAAGAAGTATTTTCTATATATACCTAATGATAATACTACGCATTAACAAAAATTTATAGTTAACAAATGAATAGATATGACAGACTCTAATAATAATACAGCGGTTGAGAGCTGTTAAAATAGATACAAGAGAACGGATAATCAGTAATTGATTTGAATCAACAAGTAAATAATAATTCCCTTTAAAAAATTAAGAATACTAATTTTGCATGTCTATATGAAGTCCTAATCTGGAATAAAATAACACATTTATTTTGTACTGCCATTTTTCAAGACCATTTGGTTCTCCAGGAAAACATATTATGTTCACTACCAATTAAATATTTGATTCATGTTTAATACAACTTCAAAAATGGGGATTATGTCTTCTCTTAATACATTTATTCAAATTGGCTGAAAATTGTTTAATATGTATAAATTCATCTCCCATTTCGTGTTATGAAACTATTGTTAGTTTTTCCTTAATTAGAGCTCTATATGTGATAAATGCTTTTTTCGTCAGTCTACCGAAGCACTTTTAAGCAGTCTACAGATACTTTTAAGACCATTTTTTGTTTAATAGAATAATACCAGTTATATTCCTTGTGTATATTAATCATTATAACTGAACCAAGTCTCATGACATCATAGCATTTATAAACGTAATTGTTTGTTTTTCTATCTTCTAACATATGTGACACTGTAACTTCGATTTCATATTCCGCTTGTAAACTATTCAGATATTAAATAGACTCCTTTTTCATTAACTTTCAATAATACCCTACGATTAAATATTGATGAAGTAATGAAAATAGTTTAAGTATCTTAAATAAGCATTAAATATGCATTTTATAAGGCAAAAATAGGCAATTTGTAAAATTACCAAAATTTAAAAATGATTGGTTGTTTTATTAAACTGATATCATTAAAAAGGCAATATTTTGAATTTTATGATGCTGCACTATAAATTTGTATTTCGCAATTATTTTTGTAGTTATTGCTGAAAAATAAAAGAAATCATTTAATTTTGAACGAATTAAAACTCTAATTAAACCTCAAAAACTTCTCACCGAGACGCACATTTTTATTCTCCAAGTATGCATATGTCAATTTTGGTAACTTTGGATCAAATAATTCGGTCGGTTGAAAATCAAAATAAACATTTACTTATAATACTCACTTTATTCCTTGTTCTTTAATAACAGTAGATATTTAATGTTTTCTTAAATTGTGACTGACAATTATTGTAGATTTATTCTTAGTACGACGCTCGTCTCAAATATTCTACATGAACTTGTATTCATATAACAAATTTGGTGTCAATCATTCATTCTTTCAGTAGCATCTACAGATTTATTCATTCAACCTTCTCAGTGCAATTCCATTAATAAATGAAAACATATGTTAATTTAACGCATTTAGTTACAAATTTGTCAAGGAGTTATACAAAATAACAATGAACTAAACAAATGCATTAAATTTCAGTTAATATTAGAATTTACATACAAAAATATTCAACATGAAAAACGAATTTGCATTTTCCATTTTACATAAACAGATATAATTTAACGTTTCACTGAATTCCGTTGTATTATAAAATCTCTGGAAATAACTGTTAAACAGTTCTCACTAAATCGTAAAGAATATTTTCACGTCGGTATTCATCTAACTGTATAATTATTTATATATTCATAAAAACCAAAAACAACGAACTCGGATAACGTTGTCTTTGTCTACCCGAAATAAATTGCGTGTCAAATTTCACAAAGGAGAAACAGCTCGGTCTGTCATGTTTGCACTCCTTACATAGATCATCCTGATTCGGAACGCTTTAATTTGCATTATATTTGTTCACGATTGTGTGTTCTTCAAAAGGCGAGGAAAATAAACTTATAATGTATTCAGAGCCGGTTTCAGCTCCTGTATGCATCATTTGAAATTTTAAAGCTTAAAAAAAGTAATCTTCTTCACAATTTTCATTTTTACTCTTAGCAAACAAAAAGTAAACTGTGCCAACTGAGTGTGACTTGGACACTAAACACTGGTGGAGATTTTTCATTTTTAAAAGGGAGGTACTTAAAAGTCATTTATTCAGACATGTTTATTGTTTTATTCTTAATAGTAGAAATACTTTTAAGGTTATTAATATCATAAATGGACCATGATAAGCCCTCATAATGGATTAAAGTTAATATATACAAAAATTTAATTTATAGAAATTTCTATATGCAACTTTTAAATTATGTTATCGCTATAAAATTTATGTTAATGATTGCTTAAATTTTATGTATTAGGTTATTTAAAAAGTAATTTCGTTTTTTTTATATATATGAAAATGAAAGACGATTTTTATATAGTGAATAAATATTTTATTGAATTATATATTGCCTATTCTAGTCCAATATCTTTTGCCATCTTTCTGGTAATAGCATGAATCCACGTCTATAAAATTTATGTCCTTTGTTGTCAAAAAACTGATTTTTACCATCCAAGTTTTACCGTCTAAAAAAAATTGTAAATATCGTAACAAATAATAATCAGAAGGTGCCAGATCTGTTGAATATAATGGGTGTAAGAGTATAACCCAATCAAATTAGAAAAGCTTTTGGCGAGTTACCAGACTTATATGAGAACTAGCATTATCTTGGTGGCATTATCTACGTTACAACTTTTCTATTGATCAGTTATGGCTTTTTCTGTTTAAGTGAATCATTCAATTTACCCAGCTAATGACAGTATGTTTCAGACTGGATCGTTCTGCAGTCCGGTAGAAGCTAAAAGAACGATTCTTTTGAAATCCCAGCAAACAAATATCATCGTTTTATTTATTTATTTATTATGAATATTGGCTTTCGAAGTGTTTTGAACCAGTTCATCTTTTTTACTCCATGATTTCTTTCGTTTAACATTGTTGTAGACAAATAGTTTCTCGTCCCCAGTTATGATGCACTTCAAAAGTAGGTCATTTTCTTGATTTTTGAGAAGCAACGTTATGGACCAAATTTCTTTCCATAATTTGACCGACCATAGGTCGAGCTTTGAGATTAAACCTAAGTGTTTCAAATGTTCATGAGTGGTCGAGTTCGATAAATTTAATCTCTCAGCGATGTCACGAATTGTTATTCACCGGTATGCATCAATTAATATTTTTATTGTTCTTTCATTAGCTTCAATTGGCCTACCAGTGCATCTTCAACATAAAAATCAAAGGGTTGAAATTTCGCAAACCGGTTTTGGCACTAGCGTTCTGAAAATGAATCTTTTCCATACACATCTTATAATTTTTTTCTGGCTTAAATAGCATTTTTATCTTTTCAATGGCAAAAGTGTAAAATATGCCGAAAATGCTGATTTTCACTTTCCATATTGGAAAGGGCACCAACCAAAAACTACTGAGTAGATTCAATCAAACTTTTTAAGCAAGCCTTGCTATATATAAAACTGGTGGATAATGATTATGCGGCTTAAATATGAAGTTGACTAGGAAAAATACAATTAAGTCTTCTGTTGGGGGAAAAATTACTTTCCGAATAGCCTAATAATTATATTAATAAATTATCTTTCCATGAAAGAATTATTTATTTGTTTTGTATACGATTAACATATTTTTGTCGTTTTTATTCAATAACCTCTGCTGCCACTCTATGAATATAAAACTGATGAAATAACAGCAGGAAAGAAAACAGTATTGTCTGCATACTTTATAATTACAGAAATGGTTCCATACCCATGGTAATATTGTCCTTAAATCAATATTAGAGATGATAATCTTTCTTAAAATTACTATTAATTTTTTTTCGAGATATATAAGTGACACAGAAACAAAAACTGTAACATTTTTAACTGTAACCATATTTTTGTCTACTTAGCAAATTTTTAGCATTTTTAACAAAGTTTTCCCAATTATTAAATATATATATATATATATATATATTTAATTTCACTATAAAAATTCTTCTGAGCAAACTTATAATAAATACAGTCAACAAAAAAACAATATTTCTGATATAATTATTAAATAAAAAATATTTCTTAGTTATGTATATAGTTTTTAGAAAATGGTACAAAATAAATACCTCAAATGTGGACAATAATATTTCACCAAAATTTCAATAAAATTGAATAAAGTAATATAGGCAATAGAATGCGCTTGTCTGTTGAAACAATTTACTTACAAAAGAAGGGGAATTATTAAAGTGCATCGGAACGTTACAATTTAATTTAGAATGTTAATAAATCATAATGGTTGTACTGTTTATAAAGTATTTTTCATTACATGCAATCGAATCCTAGAACTTCCTTTGACTCTTCCGTAATTAAAATTCATATTTCGTATTTTATCTTATCCGAGAATTATCTTATTACTGTTTTTAAACAATAAGAAAAAGATTCGCATTTTAAAATATTTAATTGCAGATTTGCAGATATTTTATTATAAAAACAATATTTATAAAAATTGTACCTAAATAAGGAAAACAATTTTTTTATTAACTGCAGCAAGATATATGAATATTCTAGAAATAAATTAAAACTCTTTTTTTGGTTCAGAACAAATCATATTAAAATTAAAAATGACGAGAAATAAACAATTTATTTGCATTTTTCTTTCAAGAAAAAGTATTTATAAATAATCCTTACAACAAACATTTGAAATAATCTTCAAAGCATAATAAAAAAGAGAGAAATCTAAAGATTTTCAACGTATCTAGAAATTAAGTAATCATAAGGAAAAAACTAAGTCAATGAAGATTCTAATCATGTAAAATAAAAATGAATTTATAACTGGAAAATCGTCAATTCTTTATATTATTAAAAATATTGCTTACAGAAATAATATACTTTCTAACGTAACCAAAAAAGAAGTATTTTGCTATTTTTGATTTTGACATTGACTTTATTATTAAGATTTATTTAGATTTTTAACTTTAAATACTAAATGATATCGTCCTCATAAATGTTTTCGATTTAGATATTCTTAAACATCATACATAAGATTATTTTACCATTTTAATATGACTTTACCAAAGAATATAACACTAATGTAAAATATCAGGAAACATTACATTTTACACATGTAGTTATCGTATATTGAAAAAGTTTGAAAATGTAGGAAGTTTTCAGCAAACATTTTCGTTTACTTGAAATGTGTAGAAAGTAATTCTGACTATTTTGTTGTTATTAATGACACTTTTATTGCTATCAATAACAGTATTTTTTTAAAATTTATATTCACAGATAATCATTAAAATTTCCTCAATTGAAATTCATTTTGCAATAGATGGCATTCTGGTGAAGACAGAAGAAGTGTATGGTAATTGTCTATCGACTCCTCATACAACCATTGTCTACTCTTTTTTTTTTTTTTTGGTTTGGAATAGAAAACGCAGTTGTACGTATGTAAAGTTTTCATTAATTATATGGCATAGGCATATTGATATCTCATATCACATGTTCCTTTTTATCTACAGTGTCTTTAGTTTTCATAACTCAATATCTGAAATGAATTCTTTTAAATACAAATTATCTTATTTCGACTATTGTAAAGATCAGTGCCATCTGTCGGAAATACCAAAAATTATTGGACTTCCTGTTAGAGATAAAGAGACATGACAATAAATATTGAAAGCAAGAAATTACAGACGGATTACAAATAATGAATCTAAAATTTATCAATTGCATTCTAATATTTAAATTTTAATTTAGTGTTTGCGATGTATATGCAATAGTAATAAATTATTGATTGGATTGGTAATGAATTGTCTGGCTCATACGTTACATAATATTGAAAATACATACCCCCCCCCCCTGCCAAATTTCAGAAAATATTTCTGATTCAAAAGATTTAATTTTTAAAGGCTATTGTAAAATTAAAGATAAACATTGTTCATTTGCGAGCTGAGTTTAGTTAATTATACATATTTTACATCGAGAATACAATCAACGGTCGAAATGATAACAAATGCAATGGCATATAATGGAAAGAAATTTAAAGAATAAAACCTTAGCCGGGACTTTGAATGCTGCTTTATATGAGATCACTATTGTTGTTTCCAAGACTATGAGATGGACAGTTTAAACTGAAGCTTTTACAATGATCTTCAAAGGTCTACATAAAGAACTATAAATCACTCTGAACTTATTTGAAATTGGAACAAAATGAAACTGATCATACATGCGCAGTAGATGATTATTATAGGTTCTGTTTTAAGGGTTGGAAATTAAAATATTATTTAACGTTCTTCGATATTTCTCATTCAACATGTATTTAAAAAATGCAACGAAACATTTAAATATTTAAATGTATTTTCATCTTCATCATTGTTTCATAATAATATTATATCAAAATTATATTTACTTGAATCAAATATTTCATCGCCACGTTAGCTATTTCTATATTTATTTCATTGTTATGAAGAGCAATTGTTGGGAAAATATAATAAATCTGGAAGTTATTTTAACACTTTCATCAAAGGTTTTATAAAATGTAGCATTAGTTAGAAAGTGGCACTAACTAATATTAATGAATAAATCTTACTATGGATGAGAATAGTATTTCTTATTAAATTAAAAGTAGAATACATTTGGCATGAAGAAGTGTATATACTAAGGAAGTTTTGGCTTCATGCCAAGAATCACATCATTAAGAGAATAAAAAAAAGGTGTTTGAGGAAAAATAATCTAAAACAAAACATTTTTATTCAATTTATTATAATTATCATGTTAAAAAATTTATTTAAATCAATTATTGCACTATCTAATCTTAGTAAATGTTATGGAACTCTGAAAAAAACAACAACATTATATTACTTTTTGCAATTTACATGAAATCTAGTGCCATGATTTAATCTTTTTTATCCAATGAAAGTCCAAGGGATTTGTACATCTCATTAATTTTCAAATAGCTAATAGTAGTACGCAAAAATCCCATGGAATAAAATAATTTGCTTTATTGTGAGTTAAGCCTAAATTCTTCAAATAATATTTCTGAAATATGGAATAAAACTAAATATTACATTTCGAACTTGAATTTTATCTTTTTTCTTGATTTCATCGGATAAATGGACGGTCTAGACAGTGGAAAAAATTGGTTTAGTTTCAGAAAGCAAAAATAATACTATTTTACTTTTCAAGCAATTTTAAGGTTAATTGTCAGTTATTTTGAAGTTTAACATCTATTTTCAAAAATCCACATATTCTTTAGAGCAAAATTTTACCAGCATAAACTTATAGTTAAAAAGTTAATGATCAGATCAATTTTCAGATTGTAGTTATACTTCCTAAATAAATAATAAATCCTTGTTTGTTTTATTAGTATTATAAAAATTTCTTTTCTTTTAATTACCTCTTGGATGAATAATTTTTATTTTAACTGAAAACATATAGATTAACAAAAAATGTTTTAATAGTTTAAGTACAGTTAATCTTCTCTGATAATGCGTTTTCCAGACATGACTCCTTTATAATTTTATCCCTCATAAATTAATAAAATAGAATTCATACTGATAAAATCTATTAAAAAATATAAAATATATATTAATAAATATTATATTATAAAATCGCATTAAAAGAATTTAACACATTAAAAAGTATTATCATTATTATTACTTTGCAAAATGGGATAGAGCTTATTTTAAGGAATATCGAAAATTCTTGCCAAATATAATTTTATAACTAAAACCATGAACTCTCTTATTATTATGAATATAGAATATGAATGCATTTAACAAATTTTCAAATTCTGAAAAAATATTGTTCATCGAAAATTTCGTCATATTGTTTAAATTTTTTTTTATACATATTTTCTTAGTTTTGCAAGAGGAACAATTAAATGTTGTGCAAGAAATAAATAACAGAGATGGATGATAATAGCTTATTTAAAAGCATTATACAATTTTAAGGTTGTATAAATATTCGAAGTATGAGAATTTACATAGACAATTATAACAATCTTTTAATATTCGTGCATAAAATATAATGTTTATTTAAATATCATGTGCATGAAAATGTAGTAATTTAAAATTAAATTTTTTATAGGAACAGCTTTTGCATCAGCAGTGTAAAAAAATTATCAGTGACAGGTTTTATTTAATAATGAAAGGACTCAATTGATTGAGCAAAATATTATGTATAATATTGATGATGAAAATGTCAGGTATGATGAATAAAGGCTTATGATTTGTATTTTATCTATGAAAGAAGGCATATTAGTGCTTAGTGATGCATATTTCTGGTTTTCTTTATGTCATCTTATGATAAGTGTTTTTATTGTTTTAAAGAAAATAGTTATTTTGAAGAATGAAATATATTTTATATGAAAATATAAATGGAGTTATGAATTATCACACACTTTGAGACCACTCACTAAAAGGAATCATAGTATTTATCCTAAAATAAAACATCACTTAAATTTTCTCAACGAAATATATAAAAACGCTTAAACAATCAGAAGAAAAAATATACTTTTTAACGTTCAGAAAAATTTATTAATATTGGTTGGATGGTTGCTGTTTAGTTTCTTGCTTTAAACTTATGCTTCTTATTAGATAATTGTAATATTATATATATATATATATATATATATATATATATATATATATATATATATATATATATATATATATATATATATATATAATTATTATTATTATTATTTTACTCGTTTCTTAAAACATGAAGTACAATTAAAACATTTAGAGAATTTCAAAATCCAAATTTATTAATTGAGCTCAAATAAGATTTACCTGATGAACGAACATCTTATTGGATATTCATATTTCAAGCGATTTTTTTTCTTTTAAAAAAGGAATAAATATATTTTAAATAAAAAAATGAAATTTCTTTAAAAGTTTACTGTTATTAAAATTAAATGTGCTATGATTTGTAGTAAAACAAAATTATATATATATATAGGCTTAAGTACCTGTTTCATGGTGTTGAAAAAATATTACATTTTTCATCACAATACATGGTTTTTAGAATTTGGCTCATTAAAAGAAGCTTTTTAACATAATTTTTTTAAACAATGCAAAGAACTTTTAAATGAACAAATAAATTTACTAAAAAATTAGTAACAATTTTTTGAAATTTGATTAATTGTTACACATATTAAATTCCAATAATATAGTAAACAAAATAAAAAGAAATATTCTTCATAAGCACCGATAAATAAATTCTCTAAGTCCAAATTTGTCGTTAACTTTCCTAGAATTTTAAGACGCTACAAGCCGCTATTCAGTCTCATAGGAAATATATACTTTCAAAAATGTAAATAAATACAATTTCAGCACTTGATCAAAAACCCGAATTTTTCAGAGTTTCTTTTACATATTTCCAACGAGATACTTGCTAATTTAAATTGAAAGCCCAAATTTCTGAAGTATGGGGACTTTAAAGATGAGATTTTTATCTTTAATACTTGAATATATATTTTTTTTCGTAATATGCATTTATGTAACATTGTTTGCAGTCCTTTCTTTAAAAACAAAAGTTTGAAAAGAATACAGCATCTTTGTGTTTATCAAAATATGCCCCCCAAAAGAGCTTTTGTTTATACGAAAATATGTCGAGGAAACAATTTATGCATTTCCACTGCTATAGAAAAAAATATAGAATAAAAGCAAACTCTTTAAATTAAAAACTTTATCTATTACATTTTTTTTGGAATATTCTATTATTTTTCTTCTTTTATTAATTTTAGTAGCGAATGGAACACTAGATTTAATTTTAAAGGAAACTCATATTGAAAAAAAAATCGTTTATGTATAACATAAACACAATATTTCTTTATTTATTGATTTGAGAATCTATCTATTAAGAATTTATGAAAAACCAATTTATAAGTATATTTAAAAAAAATTAAATTCAACTTGTTCATCTGTGAGCAATTAATACTTTTAAAATATCCAATACATAAATTCATAATATTTTTTTTTAATTTCTCATTTTTCTGGCTTAAATAGTTAAATTTAAAGACCTGTGAAATAAATAATATCATTTATGTTAAAATTATATCATACGAAAATATTTATATTTTTACTTTAATTT
This sequence comes from Argiope bruennichi, assembly GCF_947563725.1. NCBI lineage: Eukaryota > Metazoa > Arthropoda > Arachnida > Araneae > Araneidae > Argiope > Argiope bruennichi. Next base: position 74,301,139 of record NC_079154.1, on the reverse strand, counting down.
ATACCAACATCGTATTATAATCGTATTTTTCGTATATATCGTATTTTTAATTTATACCAACATCGTATTTAAAATACATGAGCCACAACTAATTATGACACAACTCTTTCGGAACAACAAATTCGGAATCATTTATATTTTATTTGTTGACTTTGTATGCCTCAACAAAAAGTCAAATGATATTTATTGGAAAAATGTTACTCGAATTCCCATGTCTCACAAATTATATAATATTTTAATAAGTTTACAATATTTTTATAATATTTAAAAATTATTTAAAATATTATTTTTATTTCAAGTTTTTAAAAAATTATTTTGGGATTGTTTTCTAATTAAAAAGAGTTTTGTTTCATCACTATTCAGAATTAATATTTGTTATGGACATTGGTTATATTATATATGCAATGGTTGTGCTCTAATTTTATTATATTCAAGATTTTATGTTCTAACCTGTTAACTGGGTATGCGGAAATATTTCAATGAGGAATTAGTTAAATATGGATTAATTATCCGGTTAAGATATTATAATGCAACAGAAGAGTAAAATATTTTTTTCTCTAAGAAAAATAAAACTTTGTAAAATTTAACTATTTAGCGGTAATTATAAAAAGAGGAGTATAAATGATATGCAAATGTCATTTAAACCTTTCTCATACTGGCTGTATTGCAAAATTATGCTGAGCCAAATAGGCATCACCATGCAATGTGCTATCATTTGTTTTGACATAAAACTGTTTATTTCTCGTCAATGAAACTTGTATATGGTTAATGGCAAGGAAATAAAAAAAAATATTGATGTTAAATGCGATGTATAGTAATTTCTAAAAGATTTTACTAAATAATAATGCACTAAATCTCATTAAGATGCAGGAAATCTCTGACATTTGCATTTAAAAATAATAAACAAAGAGGACATAATTAAGCCACTCTATACACAAAGAAATAGTTTAACACTCGCTATAGAATTTTGTAGCACAATAGAATTTCTTAAAAAATAACTGTTAAGTTGCATCCATTAAATTTCCAAGATTATTTTAAAATTGGTATTCATCTGACTGAATAATAATTTATGCATTCATAAAACAAAAATAAACTTGGATAATGTTATCTTTGTCTCCCCGAAACAAATTGCTTGTCAAATTTCACAAAAGAGAAACAGCTCGGTATGCCATGTTTGCATTTCCTACATACATCATCTGTATTCGGAACACTTTAATTTACATTATATTTGTTCACGATTGTGTGCTCTTCAAAAAGCGAGGAAAATAAACTTATAATGTATTCAGAGCCGGTTTCAACTCCTGCATACATCATCTAAAGTTTCAAAGCTAAAATTTTCTACTTACAGTTTTCATTCTTATTGCTGGGAGGCAAAGAAAAAAATATGTTTTGTGCCATCCAAGCGATGCTCGGACTCTAATGACTGGTAGAAGATTTCTTAATTATAGGAAGGAAAAAATATACTTGGGACCTATTTATACATAGATATTAATTGGGTTTTTTTTTTATCACGTGAGTAAGATTTTTATCGAAGCACAAATAGATAGAAAAATGGAACACTTTATATGAAAAATAATGAATTTTATTGCCGTTTTGCTTATTCATAACAGAATGACCTCTCATATCGCCGCACTTCTAACCTTTATAACTTAATACTGTAAGCACTCTTTTGATGGAAGCGACACGGAAGCTTTATTTAATTTAAAATATTTACAGATATAATTACAGAAAAAAATATTTGCAAAGAGTATAAAAATTAAGATAATAAGAAAAACTGATAAAATTTTTTGATCGAACTATTTAATTACTTTTTAATAGTAGCATAAGAAATATCTGGATTATAATAAACATATATGTACAACCTGAATGGAGTACATAAACAAAACATAAAATTAAACGTTATTCGCAATATTTTATAATAATAAATTAATATTGAATAAAATAATATCACACAATATTGTTTAATATTGTGTAACATGTTGCGCTACTTGTATGTGAATATAAAATGATAATCCAATGCTTATTGCACTTATTATTATTATAAAATAGTGAATTAAAAAGCAATAAAAAGAACCTAATGTACATTAAAATAATAATTTCTAACCTTCTAGAAAGGCAATTATAAATACAAATGAGCGTGGTTAATATATAGTTTCGATCTTTACTTTGTCATAAAATTAACATGCATCTTTTTCCATTCCCATTGAAAGAAAAATATTCTAATCATTTACATTTCAAATAAATTTTGCTTTAAGAGAAGCTTGTTTTACTTACTATTAGCAGCTGACAATAATTTATCAATTGAATAAGTTCAAATTCGACTTCTTCATCTCTTGTGTTTCAGAGAATTAAGATTTATAACATATGAAAAGAGAAATTATTTCCATGCTCATGTCAATGCTATCTTTGTATTATTATAAATCATTTTTACTGTTTTAATTTCTGCAAACAACCTTATTTATTTATGGCACTTTATTCAAGAAATCTATATGAAAAAAAAAAAAAAATATTTTTCTTCATCTGTAGAAATTCACATTGAATTATCATATCAGCAGAACTTAAGAACTGCGTCTCTACAGAAATACTTCTACTGTGTTAACAGAAGATATGATAGGATAAGCACCTATACCTATGCCTTTTATGTATTTATATAGACTTTGAAAACTGATATAAAATAAAAGGTAAGGTTAAAATACATGGATAGACACATTTTACTTATAGAAATGTTGACTCAAAAGTATAACTATTAAACCCGAGTGGGATTTTCAATACAATATCCGAATAAAAGATAATATTTATTTATATTTAACGCATTACAGCTATAAAAAAATCAAGAACTAGTCATGGGGTGAAATATTAACTTGAGAAGATTGATAAATTTCTTTCAGTATAAGCTAAGAAAGTTAAAATACTTAAGACATTAAGAAATCTAGAATTTTTATTTAGAATTACATTTATTACATTTTTAAAGAGCAGTGAACTCTTCGGCCAGTTAACAAAGATTATTTTAACATGTTGTCTATACTATATAAAAAATTTAATAAACATTCAAATTATAGTTTGTATAATCATGTATAAATTTTATATGGCAACACAAAAAATTCATTTATAAAATGGGGAAATTTTTATTTATGTTTGCATTCAATGAGAAAGATGTACTTAAGAATGGTTTTCATGTGAATTAGATTTTTTTTACAATGTTATGGATATTTTCTTAATAAATGCAAATAAAATTTTTGAAAATTACTTCAGAACAAAGAAATTATTCTATTTTTTTTCATCAAGAAATATGCATTTTCGGATCACATCATTCTGCAAGAATGACAAAAAGTACTAGAACGACTGTCCTCGTTATTTCAAAAAATATACAGGGAATTTCGAAAAAAATGTTTTTTCTTGGTAAAAATCTATGAAAAAATTATGGGTAGAAGTAAACATTCGTTTTTAGAGAACGCATTTAAGTAATAATTTTAATACAGTATAGAAATAATTTTCCCTACATCTAAATTCAGCAGAACTTATAATTGTTACCTAATCCTTCATGACTACTTTACAATTTAAATATCCAAGGAAATTTAGTTAGAGATAAACTGTTTCAGAAACGCAGTTTTCCTGTAAACTTGACTGAATCAAATTACATCTACGAATTTATAAATATTTCATTCAATTTTTATTATTTTATTGATAAATTCTGGATATGGAATTTTTTTAAAGGTGATATGTAACATCTCATTAATGACATTTTTGTAACCATCTATAAAAATATTAAATGATTACTGGAGTTACACGAAGATATAAATTACTTTAATACACCAAGAAATTTCTACCTTTGGAATGCTTATAGATGAAATGCAAAGAAAATGTTAAAAAATACAATGTATAACAGTTTTAACTATTTCATAACAATAATGTTATGACAAAATATCTTGTGTTTATTCATAAATATTCTACCTATCGCTTTTCTTGTTTCGAAAATTCATTCTTAGAATATTGAATTCTTTTGAATGAACGAATGAATTCTTTTTTTTTTTCGAATGTTGCATTCTTAAAAAGTGAAAGATTTTTTGAAGTTTCTTCAATCATAAAATTTGTTAGAAATTGAACCATAATTTAAGAAATTATGCTAACTAGATTTTGATGAAATATTTTACTACTCTCATGATATTTGCATTTCCTACTTGATTTAAAGTAAAGCTTAATAAACATGACTTTTTTCCAATAGAAGAAAATATTGGCTTCTTTCCAAGTAAAATTTTGCTACTTTCACATTATAAAACAAGTAATAATTATATGGTAAAAAAATTTAAACGAAATACATATTAAGTTGCCATTTATTTTCTTGCACGTATCATTGCTTAAAATAAATTAAAATAAAATATTTTATTATCTAGTAAAAAATAAATCTAAGTGGATGTTTTGATCTCCAAAGGAAAAAGATACATTCATTTACATTTTAAAATAAATTCTTAGTATCATTATTCATTGTCCAATAATCAGAATTTTCATTAGTTTTCAGATAGCTGATAGTGGCATATAAGAGATTAGAGAATAAATAAAATAAGCTATTTTATTACTTGCTGAGGCTAAAGTTTTTCTTGTAAAGTATTTAAGATTCCGAAGTATCGGTTAGACTAAGGTATAAAATTCCGTGCCCGCATTTTTCTTTTCTTTAATTTCCTAGACGGATGAAACCTTTAATTTATTTTTCTAAAAGTCTAGACATAGTAAAATAGTTAGATTCCACCATCAAGGTAAAAAAAGGAATGCAGTTTTATTCAAGATATGTTTTGGACTTTCTATTCGTTTCTCATATTTAGTTGCTTTAAAATTTACAATACATGAATTAATTTATACGTTTTTATAAAAATAATTAAAAATAACTTATTGTGTATATATGCTGGAATATAATCTGTAAATTGAAGAATGCATAATAATAATTTTATAACAAAATATTTTACAAGACGGGCTATTTGTTCTATATATTCCTTTTGGTCCGTGGTTTCTTATTGGCTGATACGCCCTTATTAAATAAGAAATTTTCAAGATTTTAATTAAAATTTTATTTAGGTAATTAATTTGAAGTCTGAGGCTATTTTTCAATTACTTTGGTGCAAATGACTGCGTCAATCTAATTTTATACCACTTTAAAATTGAAAATCAGTTACTTTTTAATTATAATTAATTTATATCTGTAACAATTCTTTCCACAATTTTAATAAATAAAAATAAAAAAAAGTGTTAATGTATTTTTCATTAATTTCCTAACTTTTTTTGTAGTTATTGTATGTGTATGTTCCCGCTCTTCGCAGAAATATTAAATTTATGTTTTGCGTGCACGTTATTTCTGCATTATAATCAATATATTTTTTTTTTTGACAATTTAAACCTGTCATGCAACTATTCATCAGACAAAATGTTTGAATCTCCCATAATTACCTTTTCCATAATTTTTAGTTGCAATTTAACGTATTTAATATTTTTTCTTTCATTCTAAATTGCCATATATGTAGTGTATTTAGCTTCTTTTAAGTCTATCAGTAGCAAATAAGTTTTAATTTTTATAAATATAGTTACTTCAATTAACGTTAATTATTTGACATTTCTGTTATTATATTCCTTACAATGGAAAGTTTAAATAGATTTATTCGTCTGATTGCGTGGGTTGCATTAATTTATCTTACAGTTTTTTTCAGTGAAATAACATAATGTCTAATCTAATTAATTAATTAGCTAATATAATCTAATTTTCACAAATTAGTTGAATACTGGTTAGATAAATTTGATAAAAATTATTTGTTCGTATAATAACTTAAAAGTTTTTATAAAAATGCGAATTTTGTTTCAACATATTGGCAAAAAAATCTCACTCTTTATTTAATGCAAAAAATACTTCTCTGTTTAGTTTATAAATGTGACAGGTATTATTAATTATTCATTATATGAATATAGCTAACTTTATAATAATGTATAGAAGTATCATCAATATATTCTATAAATGAAATAATTTTTCTTACTTTTTAAAAAGAGTATTTTATTAGTACTTTTACAAAAGTACTTTCTACAGTTTTTTTTACTTATTTCTTAGTTTTTCAAGGCTTAGCAACTGACAAATAGAAATCTTACATTATAGATCACTATACTGATGATGTAGCACTTTATTTTTTAAACATACGTTTTGCAATTACAAAAAACATGGAGAATTAATCTTTATAATTTATGAAAGAAATTCGGTCTTAATGTTAAATACTAGGAAAAGATAAAGATTACGAAAGGAATAATAAATTTAAAAATATGTTTACTGACATAATCTGTTCAGCGAGAGAATTATCAAAAATTATTTTTTCTATGCCTTAATGATTGCGAAAAACCTAATAAAATAAAAGTAATTTCCTAACAAAAATCCATATAAATATTTTAACAAGATAAATATAAATAAATATCTTTTAATTCAAAATAAGAAATACGGATTTGTAAAAATGTTATTTCCCTTTCAGCAATAGTTTATTTGAAAGATAACAGAAAAAACAATTTTGTTTCACAAGCATCTTTTACATAAACTTTCTCTGGATCAGGTAAATGAAAAAATGCAAAGGGATTAAAAAATTAAATTGGAACTTATACATACTTCCGCGGCATTTCTTTAATATAAGCATTAAAAAACCTGTTTTTAAAGTTATTTCTTGAAAGCAGAATGTATATATTTTTTTTCTCTAATTATAAAAAGACTTTCAAATATAGTTTAAAGGAAATTCAGAAAACAATAAAATAAAAAATACAAGCTTTTAGAGTTTGAGTAAATAATTTTAGAGAATAAGTGAATATTTCTTTTAAAAATGTCTTGTATTTGAAATAATTAAGCATATATTTACTGCTTAGCCTTATTTAAATCTAATTTAGTCATATCTCCTATTTATCTCCTAAAGAAATTCCCGATATTATATGATTAAATATTAAATAATATATTATTAAAAAACAGCCAGCACAATGACCTGAATTAAATGAATTATATATCGTTGATTACGTGTTTGTATGTAAATGAATAAAAATGGACTATTTATGCGATGAAAAGAATAGAAAAATAAGATCGTTTTGCAGTAAAAAAAAATTGAAATATAAACTCATCATTAAACTAAAACACATTATAAGGTTTTTCTATAAAAATAATAAAACAATCTAATTTGAAATATTTTAATGTGTACATTAAAAAATTGATATGATTTTAGATTACCTAAATTTGCTTGCTAACATATGTTTTTCTGAAGAAAACTTAGTTAATAATTAAAACTTATTTATAACAATTGTAATTTCGTAATGGGGAAATTTTGTTATGTTAGTTAAATAATTTTTCATTTTTTTTGTTAATTCATGTAAAGCGGAAAGTACTTATTATTTAATTCCCTAATATCTTAAAAGTAAGCTTTTCTTTAGTTTTTAATGTGTTGTAGTCATATATTTTTAAGTAATTAAAGAAAAAAAGCAGTGATTTTACACTCAATTTTTTGTGAGAAATTAATATTCAAGAAGTTACTACATTTCAATAACTGTAGGTACAATAATATTCTCTATAGAAATATTTCTCTATATTTTGAAAGATCTTTTATCATGCATATCGTATGTTGCAGTAAACATATATCATTCCCACCTGTGATATCATTAACATTATAAATAAAGGAAAGCTAAACAGATAATTCAATACTGACGGAAATTCGTTGTTAAAGCATTTATTAGCGTAGCAAATTTTAAGTAATTCTGATTAATAGCAGCAACTAAATGAAACACTGTTATAGATGAAAAACCGAAGTAGCATTTGATTTTACTGAAGATAAAAATGACGCTAAAAGTCTCTTAAGATCACGGAAAAAAGGTATTATTTTTCTTTAATTCTAGTAATTACCACAAGTAATTTAACTTAATTCCGATGCTTCAAATAAAAAAAAGTTTAATTTTTCGCGGTTTTGATATATCAAACAGCTAAAATTGACATTTTTCAATTTAGAAAATTAAGAACTTGTCAGGAACTAATTATCTACCTCAAAACTCCTGTTGTACAAAAAAAATGAAGGTTATGTTTTTGCAAATTAAAACTTAAAAGAAATTATGATAACATTTTATAAAAATAATTAATCATAATTAGAAAATTTTCTGACCTAGATGAAAAATGACGCTTTCTAATAAAAAAAAATATCTAATATATGTATATTTCATAAATACTATATTTTATGCTGACAAGTATATATTTTTTCTGCATTCATAAAACTTTACATAAAATCGATAAATTTTTACTGAATAAAAAATTAAATTTTATATAATGGCATATTCTTGAAAAAAATGTTTTTAATAAAAAAATAAATTTTATATAATGGTATATTCCTGAAATAAAAAAAAATCTTTTTAACAAAACATTATTATCGAAATGTATTTTAACGCCATACATGAAACATGAATTTTTGTAAGCAATTAGATTTTGATTTCATTTAAACTGTAAAAATTGACTATACAGATCTTTAGAGAATCTATGAAAAATTATATTATTATCTTTAAAGAATCTATGAAAAATTATATTATTATCTTTAAAGAATCTATGAAAAATTATATTATTATCTTTAAAGAATCTATGAATAATTATATCAAGGAAGACAGTGTACAACTATCTTTCGGAACAATGAGAGAAATAGTGTTCCGAATTCCTCCTTTAAGTAAATCGTTTTTGCATATTTTTTAGAGTTATTTTAAACATTCATAATATAAAATCAGAATCAAATACAACCCTTATGAGGCAAAGGGTAAATTTAATTCTATTTCTGTGAGAACCATTATAATTTTTTTTCTCTTTTACCTACTATTTTATGATTGAAAGTTTACATATACTCGCTTCATTAGTTCACTTTTAGCAACAGTTTTGTAACAATTAATGTATATTTCTAAGAAACGGATATTCATCATCATTGTGTATTCCGTACAGATAAATTTTATTTATGACAAACAAAGTAAATCTAAATATTCATACAAGTGACATTTTCAATACATATTCTGCTGCAACTTAGAATAGTTTTAATAACCATATGTTCATACTTTCACCTTTACTAATGAGAAGAATATTTATGTGCATTCCTACCTATTTGTAGCAGCTCTGAGGGCAGAACAATTTGAACAAGGTATGTTAAATTTAGAATCTACATATACTTTGTAAGCTCAGTTTTGAAATATTAATTATAGTTTTAACTAAAAAAAATTTAGCCAGAGTTTTGAACTCTTTTAAAGATAACATCCAAGAAAATTATTTTACAAAAATCATTTAAAATTCCAAAAATTGTCTCTAAGTATTTCAATGCAATTGCCTTTTGATTTTTTTGCTTTTTTTCTCCGTGAGTGTTTTAAAATAGTTTTTATCTAACTTTTAACTACATCTCTAATTGTTCCGTGAAATTAAATCGTTTTCCTTTTTTTCATCAAATATTTAAAAGATTTGGAAACTAAAAAAGGATTCTGATTATCAATTTCGCAGTTCGTAGTCACAGTATCACAGAAGAAAAAGTGCAATTGCCACTAGCTGTTTTTAATTTCCTTGTATTGTCATTAAAATTGATACCATTTGGTATATTCATGCACACAATAAACAGAAAAGGTTCAAACCAATAAAATAACAAAATTTTAAAATCAACCACTGTTTGATGTTTAAAATTACTATTATCTCGGAAATCAGGAAAACAGTTATGCATGAAAGGTTTATTTAAAATGAAACATTATGAATATTTCCAAGATACCAAATGGTTTTCAAATAGTATATGTATTAATTCGTTTGAAGAAGAAGGATCCATTTTTTAAAAGAAGGAGTTATATCAGTTTCTGAATAATAAATGTACTCTCATCAGTATTATCGTGCTATTATTTGAAAACCATGATCTTTAACTTCATTTGAAATTTGTTTTCCTGGTGATTGGTAATGAGGACATTATTCGCTTTAAAAAACTTCGGAACCAATCATTCACTAAAAGAAATATATATCCTCTGGCTAGAATATTAAGGATTTATTTTCCAAGATCCTCACTAAATTTATCCGAACTATTCAAGTTCGGGGTAACTTACAGACAAATTGAATGTCTTTTGTTGGCAATAAGGCATTTTATTAAGATTTACTATTTTCTCTAAGATAATTAGAACTCTCTTTCTAATTGATAATTAGAAATGAACCAAGCAAATAAAATAAGCGAATGCTTCAAGGTTCTTTCACCAAATGCTCCATAATTTTAATGAAGCCATATTCTCTCTCAGCAATAACAGCTCATACAAATTTAATTATCCAAAGTAATTTATTGTAGTATGGATAGGCCCAATTCTAGGAAGTGAAACTGATATCGGGTCATTTCATACAAAGACTTTCAATTATCATACAAAGATTATCAATTTTGAAAAAAAAAGTACCTTATAAATTACAATAAAAATATAATTGCAATCATGAATGCAGTTATAAAATAAGAATTGATGTATCTTAAATGAAGTGCTTATATCCAAAGAATAAACCATTTCACATTTATATTATTTAGTTTCATTCATAAATTACTTTTTTACATTATAAAACATTATAAATGCATTATATATTAATGCAAATTACGAGTAGGAATACAAAATAGATATCATTAAAATTCATTATTGAGAGATTAAAGAGACGAATGATCCTTTTCTATATTAGAAATTTCGATGTATCGACATGCATCTTTGCTTGCTCAAATCATAAATCAGTTTCAAGTATATTTAATTTACAGTATAATTTAAAAATATATTTCGCAAAGATATGTTGAAAGGCATTGTAAACTTCACGAAAATGTGCTTTTTTAGGAAAATTTATATCTCATCTTATTTTCAGTTAAAAACTTTTCAAGAAGGAAGGATAATCTAGAACCTAACATGTGGTTGATGATTTAAGAGTAAGTCAACCAACTGACTCTCCGACCCGCCACGAAGACACACGGATTTAAACCATAAGGCTGAATGACGGACCGCCGTAACAGCAACATTGGCTGGAACTGTGGTTAAGTCCGATGGGCCATCACCGGCCACGGTACAACCCTCCCCAATAGAAGTACGTCCCGTCATCATTGGGAGGAGTCAGATCCCCCACCTATTTGTGTACCCTCCAAGGTGGCGAGATCCAACCACAATGCCGGAAGCATATCATCCTCATTTCGAGGTGCCCCCCTGGGGGTTTGATTTAAGAGTAAGGAGGGGATGATTTTATATATATGTGTGTGTGGGGGTTGTGTGTGTGCATAGAAATATCAATAATTCACACATAATTTTATACACAACAAAAATCTTGCAATGAAGAATAGTATTATTCAGAAATGATAGCGTTTACGATTTATTACTTTTCGACGTAGATGCCATTCATAATAAAATATTTGCTCCACTGCTGGGTTAATCCAAAATCCCAGTCTCATAGAAAGTCATTGGCCCGTATGAGAAACTCGGAGGAGGATTTTTGACAGATGATGAACTTCCTCGTGGATTTAAACACATGAAAATTTCAAAATCTCTAGTCCAAAGGTGTATGTTGGATGCTCCGAAATTCCTCAATGAAATCTATGAACTTTAGCTCGAATGAATGGATGGCGTTAAATGAGACCGGGATATTTAAACTGATCCAATATTGAAAGAAATGTCTCAATATCAATAGTATAGCTGCTGTTGATGTCGATATTATTATTGTTTTCATTTAATTTTCATATTGTCATGCATAGCAGTTTTTATTATTGTAATCGGAATTACATTGATAGTCCTTCTCTCTTATGTATGTAAGAAGTATAAAGACAAAGTATCGAAAGAGCCCATTCTATATTAAATCTTTATTGGAAAACGTATGTTAATAAAATCAGTGTTAGATACTAGAGTTTGAAAACACTTACTATAATGTTGTTAAACATTTTCTGAATTAATATATTTTAAACTAAACTTTTTTGTGAATTCTTTTAAGTTAAAGAAAGAAAACTTTTTATAGATAGAGAAAAACTTTAAATGTTCATTTAAAGAATAATGAATTCAGGCTAACCTTAATTAAATCTTTTTAAAGTAGCATCGATTGTTCATTCCCTCTGACCTATGAAATGCTGTTTACTGTGAGTGAATGGGTAAAGCATAGATTATAAATAAAGAAATAAAACGAGTGTTGAAGCAAACACTGAACGCTATGAAAACATTTAATTGGTGCGTTATGCACATGAGTTGCTGTTATTCATGTATTATAATGCTGCTATTAATGTTACCGTCAATTGACGGAAATAAAAGAAGCCCAAACAGAGCATGTTTTTTAAAACTTCTACTTTCGGGAAAGAAGAAGACCTCTACTTTCGGGCGCCTTTGCTCATGCACGTTCTGCTCATTCAGCAGAATAAGACCAAGTCATAAGTGATCGAGTGATTTCTCACAATCGGACACCAGCATGTTTTGCTTTCATTATATATATGCATATATATATTTCATTACAACTAATTCAGATTTGATTAAACATCAGCTCCTTGACCAGTTAATAAATATTACTATATGATTAAAGGATCGTGAAGCTCACCGAAAGATAAAAAAAAAAATTGCCGTTGAAAAAAAAGACGACGTATCATTGATTGTTTTTGACTATTTTTACAGCTAAAATAAATTTTAAAATAAAGGAAAAATACAAGCAAAAACAAAATATAAACAACAACGCAATATTGAAAGAATCCTAAAAGCAAAAAAAAAAAATGTATTTAAATCATTTTTACATAAAACCAGATATATATATATATTAAAATCCAAAATATCTGTTTCCATGGCAACGTAAATGCAATACATGTAAGATACATGCAACATAATTAAAAACTGAATTTGTAGAATTAGAAAATTTACAAAAATTATTTAAAAAAAACTAATGAATGTATTTACATTTTTGTCACATTTCCTTTTGATATGTTGAAAATTATTTTAATCCGTATCCAGATAGATAGAATAAAGTACATGGTTCTCATAAAATACATTTCTATGTTAGGAGGCATCTGTAGTTAAAAACAAATGAACTCAATAAAACCAAATTTAATATCCCAAATGTACTGAATTTTTTTATATATATATTTCTGACTGCCTAGCGGTAACAGTCAATAAGAAAGACACACTCAAACGAGAGTGATATACAGTCTGAATATTAAATATGATTGATGAAACAATGTTTCCCAAGAGTTTATTATAATTATTGACCTCAAAATCTTAGTCATCAACAACTTTTTTGTTAAAATTTCTTTTTTACTTTTTTTTTTTTTTGTAATTCTAATCTTTATCCATTCCTTACTTAGTACGCATATGAAATTTCACTTCCTTCACTTGTTTTTAATTTGCTGTTGCTGATGCCACCAAACAGGGAAATCCTTTTATGATGTTTCCGTCCATTTGTAAAAATTCGAATTCCTTTTATGCCAATTTAAGTAAATATCTTTTTAAGTGTAAAATTGAGATATACATCTACCTTTGCATTTTATGATATTTAAACAGAACATGGAGAAAAATTAAATTTCTGACGAATTTTTGGAGATTTCTTGAATTAAAACAATAAATTTAAAGGCAAATGTAAGTGTTTTTAGTGCATTAATCTTTTCGCAATGCTAAAAAAATTCATTTGTTTCAATAAAAAAATATATATATATAAATTTTTAAGCAAATCTAAATAGTAAGAACGCCTAAAGTAATATGCTCTCCTTTCTTAAAAATAAAAAAGCAGTGAAGCTTATTTTCATGTAACAAAATTTGTCTAAAATTCGATAAATAGTTTCTAAGACGTTTCTCATAAAGCATGGTGACTTTGGTGATAGATTGATAGACAATATATTTTAATCAATGTCAGGCTGTCTTTTCTCTGTACATATTTTTTGACCCAAAGAAGATTTATTATAAGATTTTTTTTTTTCGCTTGTCCAATTTTCATGAAAGAATTCTATTTTATAAGGGTTGCCTTATCGTTTGCTAAATGAACTTGTATGGCTTTCTTCTCGAAAATTTTAAAGTATTCATGCATATTTACAACAAGTGAAGAGAATTTTCTAGAATAATTAATGATTCAAAATGCCTCATTTTCTCTTATTTGTGAAATAATAACTAGTTTCTATGATTATTATTTCAAACAAAGCAATACCAGAATATTCTTATACTTTTAATCCTACTCTTAATCCTTTCTAGATGAATAATATGCCCGTTTTGAGAATTTTCAGACTTTTGCCATCTGTATACCCTGGAGAATTCAATCTGGAGAAGTCATTAAAAGTGAAAAATATAAAGAAAATAATTAACAAGTTTTACCAGTAATGGAAGAGATTGAATGAATAAATTTCACAAACGGTAAACAAATGAATTCTTAATATTTAATTCATTTTAAGGACATGTTGGAAATAAGTTTAATAATATATTTTGATTTCATTTTGAATAAAATAAATACATAAAAGTGCAAGAAAGACACTCGCATTAATAGATATCCATTATATGTTATGAATGCTAAATATTTTTTCCCCACAAAATAACTGGTATAAAGAATTCTACATAACTTGGATTTTATAATTTATTATTTTTTGTTATTTTTTATTGTTTATTTTTATTTATTTATTATTTGCTTATTTATTTGTTGAGATTTGAATTTAAGGAATCGTAATTTTTATTTTTGAATGGATTGACATCACTCAAACCTCAAAATACGTTTTCAAAAATATAAAGATTATGTATATAGTTTGTTACAAAATAGCATCTATTGTGCATTAGTTTAAAATTATTTAAGCATTAAAACACTGGATTGACTATCTACTGATTCCAAATCTATAAATAATATCATACTATTTTATCCGGTTATAAGATTAATCGAGCGTTTTATTTTTCATTTCTTATTATTGTACATAACACAAAGAAATAAAAAAAATTACTTATAATAATAATGCGTATGTGTATGTGTGATAGCGCTTTACCGGCTAGAGCATTTGACCTTGAGCTACCAGACTTGCCACATTATTTTGAAGGATGAAAATATTGACATCAGAGCAAAATTTTTGGAGTTTTAATTAATAAAGAATAAAACGAAATTTTGGCCTTTTCCAGCTCTAAATCCGGAAAATATTGCATTGCAAAAATAATTTTACATTAAAGAATATTTTCATTAATGCTAATGATTTCTTTATTCAAATATTTTCTATATTTAACAATTTTTTTTTCAAATTATTTTAAGCATATATTCTTACAAGGATTGAGTTTTGAGTTTAAAATAAAATCTCTCAATCTTTCATTAGTAACTTTACAGATATTAGAAGAGGCCCATGCAAATAGTTACGATATCGTTATTGGATTAAGAGTAAATTTTTAATTGTAAATTAGGGAAATATTTTCAACTGATTTCTTAAATTTAGTAAACATTTAATAATTCCATTTAAGTATGTGTAATATAGAAGGAAATAACGGATAACATTTTCAAATTAATAAATGTTCTACTTTTCTATGCAATTTAATTTTCGTTGAAAACATAGTCAGCTTTTCTATCCGTTCGAATTCTTGGATAGTAAAGAAAGAGTTCTTTTCTAGAAATAATATTCAATGATTTCAGGCGATATTATAATGTTCGATTTTCAGAAAAAAAAAAGTAAAAATAAATTTGAAGTTAACATTTTGTTCGAAATATTAAACTCAAATATTTTCTGTGGATCATCAAATTCGCGAATAATAAATATCGTTTAATATTTTTAAGAGCCTAATCGTACAAGGGGGGAAAAAATGTTTCAAATTTATTTTTGCTGAATTTTTTTTCTGAAAATCGCACAATTAATACAATTTGAAATGTAAAACGAGATTTTAAAAATAATTCTTCACGCTTTTCAAAATCTAATAAATAGAATGATACATAAAGTTATTTTTAAACACCCTTTTTTTGCAATAAACCTAAATTTTTCAAAATGCATCATATTTATGAATCTGAAATTCTTAACAGTTATTGACATTTGCATAGTTACAAAAATTTCTCCTAGTAGGTTTTCGATTAAAATGAAATTTTGTATTACCTATTTCTTTTGTTATTTTTGTTGTTTATTAGAGTAAGGTTTGGAAAATGGAGCAATTAAATTTTAATTTTTAGAAAATAGCTTTAATTAGGGGCTAATTTTTATACAGGAGAACAATATTACAACTCCCTCGCCTCCGTCTCATCTACAAGACAAATATTCAATTTGTTCTAAATAACCAATCCAGCAATTTAAAATTAAAAAAAATATATACTTCTTTTCCATAAATTGATACTTTTCTTGCGTCATATTTATCAAATTACATAATTTCTTATGCATTTAAATAATATCAAACATCGCACTCAACTTCGATTAAAAAAACCAGATAAGCATTTATTAGCGAATTTAATCTTATTTTGTTTATATCTAATGCTATGTATTAGGTAAACAGAGTAATGAAAAATTATTTAATCAGAACTCTTTCTAAGTTGACTTCGCGGAAAATCTCGATAGTAATTTAGAATGCGTATACAGATCTGGAATCTGAATACTCATCGTAGGAGAATACATTTATTTTTTAATGGAAGCAAGGAAATTGTATTTAATAACTTTCGTTTCCATAAATTGATTATTGGTGCTTTTTCTCACTTTGCATTTGAGGCACTAATTTAATGATTTCGAATATTTAAACCCACTTTTATGAGAAATTTTTGAAAACCAGAAATTGCACAAAATTTTTAGTTGGTTATAACACCTTGAACATTAAATGTAAACAAATGAATAGAAATAAAAGCCGGGACAATATTTTATTGAATAAATTGAAAATAGGAAATTGGAAATTCGGTAAGTGCTTAGTTGCAAATACAATTCCCAGATCAATCAGCGCAGTACTTATATAGTTGGAGACATCCACTAACGAATTTATGGGCTAGAGTTTCATGGAATGTGCAAAACTTCCCCACTGTAAACTTCAGCACTTAATACAATTTTTCGTGAGAAGAAAATAAATTGACAATTACAGAGTTTTCCGTTGCTAAACTTCAACTACAGATAAATATTTTCGCGAAAGCTACCATAATATTTATAATAAAAATGCGAATCCAATAATTTAAAACACATTAACTTTCCCAACAGAAACTTCGAAAATATTTGAAATATTTCAGCTATTGAAGAGGAGTTTATTTTTCTCCTTAATTCATGTATTTTATTTAATTCAAATTGAATGATTTACATTAAACTTATTTTATTTCTTTATTTTGAATTTCCATTTTATTTTCAATAAAAGGAATGAAATATTATTTATATTGCCAAGGTGAATATATCAAAAAAGTAAAAAATAATAGTGCAAGTTAGAAAATAAACTGTCTAATCAATTTCTTTAATGATCAGTTCTTCTTATAAAAAATGATTCATCAGTGTTTAATTCCTGATAATTGGATTTCTTCAAATGAATTAAATTAGTTCATTTCTATATGGTACCACCATACAGATATTTTTTTATGATTGATTGATTCAATGTGAATAAGATTTTTTTTTAAAAATTAAGCAAATGTGCTTCAAATAAAATACATTTTTTTAAATTTAATCATTTCTTTTGATCTACTATAGATTAATACAAATAAATTCATTTCACTCGATAACAAGAATATTGTGTATAAGATTTATAATAAACGTGAATAGAAACAGCAGTTTGGAAATATGCATGAATTCTAGACTTTTATTCGATAAACTGTAGCATTTTTTTTTTTTTTTTTACGCAGGATTACCCAAATTAAGCAAGAGGGTTTCAGTATCCCGTTTGTGCCTTCTACTCTTGCTGAAACACAATCAAATCTAAGTAAGAATTTAAATTTCACACAAATTGCTCTATTGATGGTTCTTATTTCATTAGAATAAAATTATATTTTTTCCGAAAAGTATAAAAGTGGATGTGATTTATAAATAAGTCATTAATTAAAAAAAAAAATCTCCTACATTAACATTTTTTGTGAGAAAATAAGAAATCATTAAGCTGCATATGTTTTACTAATACTAATATGTTCACTTGCTATAGCTTGGACTTAGTCGGCCCCACAGAACCCGTCTATCCGAAAGGGTGAAAGACCTTGAAAATCGCCGGGGAGAGAACCATTATCTATTTATTGAAAACTTACAGTCATCGCCAGAATATGGGCGGCAATTAAAGGTATACATAATAGTTCATTTAGTTAAAATAAAATATTTAAATTAAGTAGGAAACATACCAATTCTGGCTACAAGAAATTAAAGAATGAAATGAAAGATAAAGCAGTAACAACATAAACATAAAAATAATATCACTTGCTACAGCTTTTTCAACTACTAGAATCGTATTTTCTGTCCGCGTTCCATTTGATTTGCAACCCATCCAAGTTTCATCACTTAAAAATTAATTTCCCAAATGAATTACCTTTATATGAATGATATTTCATTGGGCATTGCTTGATATTAATAATCACTAATGTTAATCAAAGTTTAGCTGACACAAATAAGTACATCTATGAAAAAAGGAAAAGCATAATATTGCGGGACTAGAGATTTATCGAACAAAATTTTAATGTTATACTTTTTCTTTAATTCTAAAATACGATTTAAACTTTATTTATAAATATAGGTACATGATCAACTAATAAAATGTAAATAAATATTGAATTATTTTTTATGTTTATTACTTATTTCAATAGTTTTCTTACATTTTTAAATGGACATTATATAAGTAATCATTTAGATTACTTTATAACGTATAAAGTAAAGATTTTTCTGTAAATATGAAATTAGTGAATCACACAAATCAATTGAAAATCACAAGGATATTTAATCATTGAAAATGCTTCATATTTTAAAGTGTCATATTAGCTGCAAAATGTTGTCTGTTGCGTGTCAGAATTTCAAATATGTATTATTCAAAAACTGGTTTGTTATATACTATAAAATATGAATTCAATAAAAGTTATCATTAAATTAAAATTTTTATATAAAACAAGATTTAAATACCAACAATATTAGTACTCCCCTCCCTTCGATTGAGAATTATTATGATATGAGTGAGTCTCCATTATGATATTATATGCTGTTCGGTTGAGAACTTCATTGAATAATTTTGATGATATTACTTGCTGTTCTGTTGAGAACTTCAATGAGTAATTATTATGATATTACATGCTGTTAGAATCAGGAATTCATCCGTACGTTAATACAAACTTTTTTTTTCTATGTTATAAAATATAAATTCAAAATAAAATTCAACAAACATGACTGCATTACGGTGCAAGAAAATCTAATTTTTTTTTTATCATCTTGTTTTCATAGCACAGATAAGAGCTGAAATTAAAACAACATTTACTACCTTTTTAATTAATAGATTCATATTAATTAACTATGTTAATTTCAATACATTTAATATAATTTTGCATGAATTGATATTTTAATTCAATTATTTTTATGATCCATTAAATAGGAAAACGTCATGAAATCACTGAAAATTAAAATAATATTTACTTAAGGAGAAATGCCTTATACATTTATTTGTTGATTTAGAGCAATGCACTGTTACTACGCCGGGAATTAAATTTCACTACTTTAATTTGTCTATCAAATAAACAATGTAAATCTTTTAAACATGTGTATTAATAGTTTATTCTAAAAGTTAGTACAGATTTGGCTTCTAGAGAACACATATTGCTCGTCTATCAACTCGAAATTTACCCTCGAATTTCAAATTTACTTGCCAAAGCTCTTGAGAATCATTAAGAATGGTTGCATAGCTGAAAGAGGAAATATAGATTCACACAAGATAAACAGATGGGAAAGGAGGTTTGTGATGATGGATAGAATTTTTCTATGTGTTCTTTTTTTTCGTTGAGAGGAAATTTGTACGCGATCCTCATGGCAGAAAGCTGGAGAATCAACTAAGTAGCTGAATCTGAACTAAATCTGTATAAAAATCAGATACTAAATTACACTGGTTGTGGTATGAAGAATATGAGGGAAAGCAATATCTCAATATCATTCATCCTGTTATCATTCATCCTGATCTACTACGATGCTATTGCGTGCTGCTCTTGTTAATACTTTCTATTTATATTCTTTATATTTTATTCCTTTCATTTTATATTATTATTTGCAAATAAAATTATTATTTTCTACAGAAGAAATAATGAGACATATATAACATGAGCTTCATCTATACCCTAATAAGATAATCCTCTGAGAAAAATTTTAATAATAAATAAAGCTTTACAAATTGAATGGAAATATCATATGTTGAATAGAGAAATGCTTTGAATTGAATAGAGAAATACTTTGTAAAGAAACAAACTGTTTGAAAAGAAAAGAAAAAACGATTTATTTACATATGAATACTATATTGACGTTATAACGAGTGAGCAAGATACCCAAGAAACAGTCCCTAAGGTTTATAAATAAACGATATGATTAGATCAGGTAAAATGGGACTTTTATATCGTCAAAAATTCATAGTATGGGTTATAGTAAAGTATGATCATGCAAACATTTACAAAGACATTAATAAATATAGATGAAATATTTTAACCAGTTTACGTGGTTCAGCATTGTATTGTAATATGTTAAACAGTTTATAAGCACACAATTCTCAAATCCTAATACAAAATTACCTTTAATAAATTATAGGCCAAGGGAAAATCGGAAACTCTTCATAACAATTTTATACTACATAAAAGGTGATTGCAACTACATATTATTTTTAACAAAATTGTCATTGATAGAAAGTTAAATATTATAGAAAATCTAGGGAAATTTTTTTTTAATATCAATGAATAATCTTTCACATTTATGAGATCATTGTTACAAAACATCATTTCGTATGAATTGTGGGAAAACAAATAGATGTTAGGCCGCGTTCCATAATTTTATACAATTCAGAGGGTTTGATTTTTGAATAAAAATTGAAAATACCCAATGTTGATTAAATCTGAATGACTTTAATGTACACGAATATTTAATCTAAAGTTTTAAAAATATTTTTATTATTTAATATTTTATGTCGAATATTTTCACAACTTAATTTTTAAAAAAATTGAGAAAAATATCTAAATAAAAATGTAGCATATCTATTTTAATTCAGAAGAAATTATTATCTTGTCATAATAGTATCCCTTTTGTTTTGTTCTTGTAATTGGTACCAGTTTGGATATCGCTTCAGGTATTCGCTAGAATCGCAGAATGCTCACAATAGACAAACATTAATAATAATAATAATAATAATTCTTACCTTGTGCCCTTCTAAACTGAGAGCGGACACAATAAATTCGGCTCCTACTCATAATGTTCCAATATATGTTCAACAAGTCAAGGGAATAATTTGAAGTAATCTGAAAATAGCAATAAATATATAGTTTTTTTCAGCTTTTACTTTTAAAATTCATTTCATGCCAACAAATTTCAAATATTAAATTCTGTATTGTAAATGATTTAATATTTATTTCATTCAAATTATTTATGCATTTCATTCTTTCAAAAAAATTCCTAGACTAACATTTTTCTATCCCACCTCATTTTTCTATCCCACCTTTATGATTAAAAATTCAGTATTAAAATAGTTGAGATTTTAAATCAAATATTTATTTTTTTCTTCTTTAAAAAAAATATAAAATGTTTTGACACATTTTATAATATTTACTTATATTCCTAGAGGAATTTCAGTAAACTTTATTTCCTCAAACAAAATTTAAAAAATAAAATATTGGAGAAAAATAGAATTAAAAACAAAATCTTCTTTCTCAAACAAGAAAAAATAATAAAGCAGACAAATTGCATAATTAATTTCATAACAAAATTACATAAAAGAATGTTGATCCCCTGATAATTTAGATAAAAGAGAAACATCATTAAAAAAATAGAGATAAAAAATTAACTCAGACATTTTAAGACTTTTTTTGTATCTCTCAATTTTAATTTTAAATTTTTATTGAAAATAAATTTTGATTTATCTTTTTTTCCAATTTAATTACATTGCAATTTTTTTTAAAAAATAGATAACTATCCTTTATATATAGATAGTAGAATATTTTCCATTGACTTTATGTAAAGAAATAACTTCTACAATTTTAATGTACTTTTTTGTTTTCCAATATCATAGATTAAAGTATAGCTAAAAATAGTTGATATTTTTTAATGTATTAAAACACACAGTTTATTATACTATTGGACTTATAGATAAAAAAGAATTAATTTATTCATTCTCAATAGCTCTTAATTGAAACAAAAAAATAATTCTTCTGTTCGGATTTCTTTTAAATCAGAACAGTAATGCTTTGTTTTTGTACTTTTCTATTTCCTTTCTGTGATTAAATTGCAATATATTATGCAGTAATACAATTGTTAATTATAATATCACGGATTTGAAGAATTCTGCATTCATTATCTTTCAATACTCAAATGAATCAAACCATTTGGAAATTGGAAAATAATCCTATCAATTTGCAAAATTCCTAACTTTTATTTACACTATCGCTTTTCTTTTAATTTTTTTTAAATCACAGCTAAAGATATTTCAAGTAAATTAGTGGTAATAATCGTATAATCTATGGCAAGAGAATAATTTGATAATATGATAATTACTCTAAGTGGTATCAAATGGAAAGGCAATTTATGGTATGTTAATGTATAATTGTTCAGGGTTTAAATGTACCTTCTGACAGTTAAAAAAAAATTACATTGGATCCAATTACTAAAATTAATTTTTGAAAATCCTTTTATTGTCACCATATTCAAAATAAATTCGTTAAATTTTGAATTTAATTGCAATTTTCATAAAAATATTTTTTTGTCAAAATATAGTAATCAAATCTTTTTGCACACTGCTTAAAAATTTTTAGGTTTTATAAAATATATGCCTTATATTTTCAGGAAATGGTCAACCATACATTTATATACACAATTCACCTGTAATTGGTCCCGTTATTTGATAAAATATAACCAATAATAGTAATAAATTTAGAAATGCGCCTTGACTTTCTTTTATGTTGTTATGCATCTGAAAGAACATTAGAATGTGCTTATTAAATGCCCATTTCATTTCTTGTTTTAAGTCTTTTTATATATAACTTGATATAAATCCTTTGTTAAATTAATAGATCCTTTAAACTACAAAATTCAAATGATTTTTATTGTGTCGTGTCTCAATTAAAACTTAAAGACAAAAAAATTCACAACTAAAAAACATCGAAAATTAGAAAACTTTTCTTCAGTAAAATAGCTTTATCAAAGACATCAAATAAGATATGTAAATCGTGCATTTCAAAAGTAGAACAAAAGGAAGACGAAAAAGTGAAAAATATGTTTGTGATGTATTCATTACCCAATCTCCGATTCCCCTAAGGCGAAGAAAAATGTTTCTCATATTAAGGAAGTTGAATCTTAATAATTGGTGTGTAAAATTAAAGCATTTCTTATTCAAAAAATGAAATGAATATAGTTCAACAATCTATTCATCTTTATTTTCCCACATTTTTTTTTCTCGCTTTTAAAGTTGTTTTTCTTATTATTTGACATAATGATTTCAGAGTACCAAAAACAAATGTAATTATTTTGGTATTTTGAACAATAAGAGGAAATATGAATCTGCTTTGAAAAACCAATTTGCTTTTTTTCTACAGGACTTCCCAATAAATTTAAATGCCAACATTACTATTTTTCATTATAATTAGGTAGGCAGCCCCTAAATTTAAAGCTCTTTATATCTAGTATTTCTTTTCTTACATTCCTGTTGTTTAAGTAAATAATTCTTTTTTTGCACCTTTTATTTCCCTTCCTTATTTTGCATCAAAGCCGGTGGTAAATGTTCACTATTCGCTATTTTCATCTAGATTATGTCATGATTTTTTTTCTCATTATTTTCATATTAAAAATTGACTTTTTTTTTTTTTTTTGCTCATCAAGTGTATAGAATTATTGTTTTATACAATGGAGAGCAAAAACTCTATAGACCGTATAATGTTCTATGTACTGAATGAGCAAAAATCTGCTCAAGCCTCAGAAATCTACGAATTACTAAGTCAGAAATCGAACCACATACGTACCAATGGCAATCCCGACTTGGGGATAGAAGAAGAACTAAGCGATCCTTTGAAGGGTTATGGAATACACACGGACAAAAAAAAAAGATTAAGAGTTACCTCCCTGAAAGAGTTTTGAAAATTGTAATGCTGAAAACAGTACTTTGATAGGTATATTTACCTGTTAAAAATTAAAATCTCTGAATTAGAGTAACAATAAAAGAATTCTAACTATAAGTTTTCTCATAAAAGATACAGCATTAACTTACAAACTTTTTTGCTCCAACTTTTAATTTTTAGATCCAAATCATGGCCTGAAATTGAAATACAAGATACATCTAAAAAGTTCGGTGAAGGGATGAATATCTCAAAAGCAACGTGAGTGAGAAATGATGCCAGCACCTGCTCAGGGAAGGATCAATATAGAGATACTTCGTAGTAAGTAGAGCAAGAAACTGATGAAGATTATTCTGCTACTGGCAGTCGAAAGACGTGTGTGCGAAAATTCACGTCAAATTGAAATGGGGCAATGGATTAACATGAAAATTTTATTACGAATTGGGAAAAACGGCCACAGATACACATACAATGTTTTTTCAGGTGTACAGCACAGACACTATTTGCGGGAAATACGTTTACGACTGGTTCAAATGTTTTCAGTAGAAGAAGTAAACCCTAGTTTCAGTAGGGAAAGTAAACCATAGAAGATCACTCACATTCGGGTCGACCCTCAGCAAGAGTGAGTACCAAGACCAGCAAACGGGTGAACAGAGTATGTTGCAAAATCGCTTACTGTTTCTACGATGGGTATCGTAGAAATTGAGAATTAGCAAGGACAGCTTTAGCACCATTATTCATGAAGATTTGGGTAAGAGTACTAATTGCTCCCGTTTCGTACCGCACTAATTGACTAACGGGCAGAATTAAACCCGCATGCACACTGCTAAGGATTCACCTTTCTGCACTGCTAAGGATTCACCTTTCTGCAAACCATCGTCACAGACGATGAGAGCTGGTGCTACCAGTATGATACGGAGTCGAAGCGGCAAAATATGGAATGGTGCTCACCATCTGCACCAAGCCCCAAAAAGAACCGCCTACTGAAGTCCAGGAATAAGAAACTCTTGATTGTGTTTATTGACAACAACGCCATGATCCTCTAGGAATTTGTTCCAGAAGGGCAAACTGTCAACGCTGAATTCTAAGAAGCTACTTTAAAGAGATTACTGCTGCGCATTCATCGTGTTCGCTCACAGTTACACAGGACTAGTAAGTGGAGTCTGTTGAATGATAACGCTCGCCCCCATACTGCAATCCGTGCACGCAACTTCTTGGCCAAACGCCGTGAAACTGTTCTCGAACAATTGTACTCACATGATCTGGCACTTGCGGCTTCTTTTTGTTTCCTTGCCTGAAGAGGATCCTGAAGAGCACACATTTTACAGACATACCAGACATCTGACGACTTGCGACATCTTCACTTTATTCCAAAGAGACCTTCGCCGACTCTTTGCAACAGCTTCATCAACAATGTCAAAATTGTATTGTTACCAATGGATGTTACTTTGAAGTGGAATAAAGATTTTTGTTTCTATGATTTATTTTATTTGATTTATGTTCCGATTCCTCTTACGTTTTAGACGCACTTTGTATATTGATTCATGTAAGTAAGCACTATGCGTTTTAGAAGACACCATTTGTTATTGATAAATTAATGTAAAGTACGACTTAAATCCAAATTATTTGACTTCAAAACATAAAAATTACTTTTTTATAATGTATAATGTAATCTGAATTTGAAATTTATGTTCAAAGTACAATTTTGTTTGAAATGGATGTTGAAAAAAATGTTTTGGTTCAATGTATTTGGGTGATTGACTTGTGCATACGAATTTCTTTGACAAGCTGAGGAGTTCTAGGAGTTTCTCAGGAGTTTGTCTCGGCCTTATTGCAGCCCTCAAATTTTTTTTTTTTACTTAGCTAATTTTGTGCTTGTTTATAATCACAATAAAGTCGAAAGTTCGTGCTCATACATAAAATGTTGCCAAAATATAATTAAATATTACAAAGCTTCTTATTGAATATTTGAACAGTATATAGATTGCATTCATATCTTACCCATCCATAAACTGGGGTAGAATATGGATGAGTAAGATATGGATTATATCACAATTATTTTAGATTTTCATCAAATTCAAATATGTATTTGTAGTCACTGTTGTTTTGAAATTCAATAAGCTCCTCATTTTTATTGCCAGTGAAAACTGTCACTTGACAATGTAAAAGGATTTCGAATCAGTATTTTTATAGCTTGTCTCTCTGTTACCATATTCAGAAAAATAACAAGCAAACTCATCTATGAGAGTGTTTACATTATTGAATAAGTTATGTTATTGATAGTTTAAGACAATTTCGTAGTCTCCATTGTCAGAAAAGGCTTTTAAAGCTGGGGCAAATTAAAAAAAAAATCTTTAAGCATGAAATTTGTCTTTGAATACAAATATATTTCCATTACTTTCAGACGTTTTCAGGAACTTTGAAATCTTAAGTTCATCTGTTTCAAAAGTTTAAAAATATATGCTTGATATGCGAGTTGTTTCACAAAATTTTCATTCATTCGATTGCATTTTTGATTTAATAAAAAGTGCTTTTAGCTTTTATCTCAACTCATTTAAGTGTGCCAATATACTGCCTTTTGATTACCAAAGAGCCTACATATGAATAAGTATTGTCTCCTGCTCTGAATTCAATGTTGCGCGTAACTTTTTGAAAACAGGAGTGTTTTATGTGAATGCATCAGAAAGCTCATAATTAAGGAAGATTCATAGTTAAGACTGATAGCGTTCACACTAGCCCACCTATTGTGAGCAATAGAAGGTCACGCCTACCTTGGGATCATAATGTGGCTCCACAGGGACAAAAGCAAATAGTAGTTGTTCCAACGGCACAACTATTTGCCAATTGTGTATGGTCCATTACGCGACCTTACTGAGGTAGGCGTGGCGTTTTATTGCGCACGATAGCTGGTCTCGTATGAACTCTGCTTTTGAGACTAAATAGTTGATGTACTAAGGGACAGATGCTGACTTATGTGTGCACAGACACATTCGATACTGGTTACGAATGGACCAGTGATTGCTTGGCACGCAAGTATAAGTTCACTGCGATGTGCACGCATACAGAATGGAAGGGTCGTGAAGTGTACATTTGATAGATTTGGATAACCCTATACATTCTAATTATTTATTGTTGGTGAAGGTGCATATATCAAGTTTAAATATACATAGACTATGAAATTTATTTTGTATCATATTTTAATAAAAATTAAATTACTTTACACTGTTTAAAAATTTTAATTAAATACCTAATAGTCATTGGATATAATCAGCACATCTCATTGAATGAAATCGATGCCAGAAATCTCCATTTATTTGGAAACTATTAATATGTGATGCTGAAAACTCCTATATACCACTGCTAAGAATTCACTAATATAGAATAATGTAAATCTGTTTATATCAAATTATTTTGTGATGAGTTATTTAAAATAAAATAATATTCCTGTCAAAAAAAAATATGCTCATATTGATAAATTGCTAAGGTCAAATACTACAATCGAGTCAAATTATATTTTGACATGAAAAAAAAAAGTGCATAGAGTGTTTAAGTTGTTGAGTTGACTATCCTAAAAAAGGGGAGCCTCTAAATTTGCGCCTTAAAAGACCCTAAAATTATTGATCTCAAGGGAACAATTTAAATACAAAAGTTATGGTTATTTAAAGGATCTATAAAATTAGATGTAAACCATTATGATAGACTATTTAGGTTAGTAGAAAATTTAATAAGCATAGAAGTTTTGCAAAATGTTTTTAATTTTTTAGCAAACATTTTGTAATTCCACATAAAAATGTGGTACACGAAAGGAAAAGACTTTTAAGAATTTCAGGTTAATCTGCATAATTTTTTGAATAATTCGATTTTCTCTATGACGAAATCCCCTTTTTATCTGACTCAATTTCTGAATTGAATATAAGTGCATTCAATAAATGATGTAAATGTTCTACGATTTCAAAATGTTTCATAATGGTCTATTATAAGAAAAAACATTAAAAATCGAAGTCTACATTTTATGTTTATTATTAGCTACTATATCCGTGACTCCACCTGCAGTTATTTTTGTTCCATTGATATATATATATATATATATATATATATATATATACGTAAAAAAAGGAAAATAAATATAATTTTGAATCGTTAGGTTTTCATATCCTTACATTCAACTCCTTAAGACGTTTCCGAACCCTTAACTATTGCTTGAAAGGTATTTAATTAATTAATTGATATTAAAGATCTCGAATAAATAAGTACACTTAGTTACACTGTTTGTCTCTATGTAAAGCTTATTTGAAATTCCAGTTTTAGAACATGACAACATGTTTTTGTTTTTGGAGAAATATGAAATGTCTAGTTTAATACTGGCAATTATAAGCGATTAAATCTTACCACAATAAGATATTAACTTTAATTAAAGACAACCTGAAAATTTCTTTAGACTTAATATTTCTTTGATTTTATTTATAATTTAAAAATATGCGTAGTTCACTTAATATTAACTGATATTTAAAAATAATTTCAATGATTTCAAAATTCAAATAAATAATTTTCATCGTGTAAGATTAAACATACACTCAACAGAATGAAAAGGCGCATGGAAATAACTATATTTATGGAAAATATTTTCTTTGTGTTTGTTTATTTATTTATTGTGGAAATATTTTTGGTTTCGTGCAAATTTTGATTGCTACAATCACAACTGTACTCCTTTGGATGATATCTTATCAAATATTCATATTTCATGATTTAATCCTGATAATATACCAACCATGATTAACAAGGAAAAAAATATCTGATTTCTAGGTGCTGTAAGGTTATAATGTGACCAAAAATGTATAGCTTTTCAACTATAGAAAAATGCCCATTGACATGCTAAAAAAGAATGTTGCTTCCAGGCAAATAATATGTTTAAAAAAGTCCCTAAAAACTGTCAAATTCATCGAATGAAATGAAATCATATTCATTTAGTTCAAGATGAAATAAAAACGAATGTAATACGTCGAATAAGATATTAAAAATTTTTAAACGGTAAATAACACATATAAGGTAAAATTAAAGCAAACAATAAAATAAATTGAAATAGTGTTAAATGATTTTATTAAAGATAATTTAACTCATTCTTATATAAAAATGTACTAAAAATAAAAGTAAAAATAAAAATGTCAGAAGAAAAAAAAACTTTAAACATTAGCAAGAGCAAGCGATTGAGAGATGAGATTAAGTAGTAAAAGATAGTTAATATTTTTAAAAGGCATTGTTATAAATTGTATTTATTAATATTAAAAAAATGATTAAAATACGGGAAACAATCATGCAGAAATAAATTCTATGTTACTTAATATATATTTTTAAAATTTTAAGAACGTGAAAAAATATCTTTTGTACAGTAATATGTTTCGAAATTATGGCAGAAAAGCCTAATTATTCAATCTCTACCTTTTAACTTATTTTCATCTGATATGGAATCTTTCTAATAGTACGATTAACCATTCTGTGTTTCAAAGAACATGCTTGTTTAACTTCATTAATTCTATCAAAGGATGTGGAATTATACAAACCTCAAACAAACAAACGGACGTTCAGTTTGGTCTATATAAATTTAGTCCAAACGCATTAAGCGAGGACTGTTACTCATGAAGCACTGCTATTTCAAGGCTTTCGATTATCAGTTCCCACTAAGCAAGTTTTGCATCCGTTTACAAATTTATTCATTTTTTTTTTCATTTTTTTTGGGGGGGGCAATTTGATCATTATGATATTTAGTTGAAATCAGTAGAATCTAATATATCAATTGAAATCTAAGAGCAGCAATTTTAGTATACTGATTTTTTTTCTGCTCTCGAATTCAGGCAGATAGAAAACGTATAGATATTTTTGGATCACTTTGTACTTTTTTTATGAATTTTTCAAAAATCCCATGTATGTACTGATCATAAATTTTCACTAGTTATTTCCTTCTATGTAAGGTATATTTAAGTAAAATTTCAAAGATTTTGCTAATAATTTTTTAAAAAAATAGAAAAATAATTTTTAAATTTGCGTTTAAAATTTTATAATATTAAATTTATTAAAAAAATATTTGCGTTTAAAAAATTATTTCTGCTTTAATAAGTGTTTACTTTAAAGCGAAAAACTAGTGTTGTAACTTCCACTTACCTTAATCCTTTATAAGGTAACTTTTTTGGATGCAAATTGTGACGTGAACACAAATGATGTGAACCTAAAAAAACAAATAAAATGGCTGCTATATGTTTTTCCACATTTCGGTACTTTTCATGACAATTTTAATGCCTAAAAATCCAAGATTGAGAAAAATATAAAATTATTTTAATAAAAAAAAAACTTTCTTTCTTCTTTTAATAAGAATTAATAGTTTCAGATTTCAACCAAGAGTTTAAAAAGAGGATGAAATTTGAAATTTATGTAATGAATCATTCGCCATTAGGCTTTAACTTGCGCAAACGCAAATCTTTTCTTTCACTGTTTGCACCATATTTTTCAGCTTAACATTGAGAGACAAATATTTTAATTTATATAGGATAATAAAATAGATTTGCTGTAGACAATATGCCATGTATTACACGATAGAATTTTGTCATGTTTTTCTTTACAATCTTCCTTCAAATATTTTTCCAATTCTCTTATATACCTCAAGCTTTGAAAGAAATTTGAATAAGATTAAAACTCAAAACTTTTTTTCATCTTCTTAAGAAAACACACTATCAACAAAGAATATTTCTTAATATTAATTTTTTCAAAGCGAAGAGAGTTTTAGTAATTCAGCAGGTTTTTTTATTGCTTGAATAGTTTACTTCTTAATTTGCGTACACATGCTTTGTTTGCGATTTTTAGCATCAGTACAAAGGCTTAAACATATCAAAGCGCTTGAAGTGTCAGTTAAAACACGTTCTAAGGATCCCTTTTTTGCAACACAAGAAAAAGTTTTATGTTCAGGATTCCCAAGAGTTTTTAAAAGAGTTAACTAAATTATTAAAACATATATTTTGTGTTGAGAATTTTAGATTGCGAGTTGTTATTTGAAATTCAGAATTTTTTGTTTTACTATTGCTATTGTTATGAAATTAAATTTCTCAAACAACATGTTAAATTAAACTCATGAATATATTTAACATTAGATATTTCATTTAACAGATTGAGATTCTTTTGGAAATCCTCTTTTTAAGTTTTTGACCTCATCGCTTCAAGTATGAAGGTTAAAAGTAATGCAACCGGAATCATTAAAATATGTGCAGCTTCTAAAATTTTCTGAAGCTAATCAGTTTTGCATAATGTTGCTATTCTTTTGATTTGTATTTTTTTCCTCGTTTCTTCACGCTATTAAATTTTGTTTTTGTATTTAATAAATAAGTACATTTAATCACTTCTAATCACATTAAAAATATCAATAACCTCCATAAAAAGTCTTTGGTTTCAAGGATTACAATTTCTTTTATTAAAAAATGGATGCGATAAAATCCAAAATTAATAAGGCTAATCCATTAAGGCAAATACTAATTTCATTAAAAAATAGCGTACATATATTTGCCCCTTTCTCTTTTTTATCTATTTGTCATGTTAAATATTAAATCTACAGGTTTTTCTTCATTTACGAGCAGCATTTGATTCATTTTTTTTATTTATTCAACAGAGGGTTATATTTCATTTCTGTGTTTACATTTCACATTGATCAATTTTGATTCTATCTCAATTTTTACCATGAAGGTAGGGGCATATAATTAATATATTTTTATTGCGCATGCTGAATTGATATTAAAAAAAAAACTTTTTCAATGTTTTTCATATATTACATAATAATAATTGTATTTTGATAAAGACTACATACACTCTAAAATTTTAATTAAATTTGAGATACTTGATAAAAGTACAATTAAATTCTATCATTTAGTAATTCAAGGCGATTTTAGCCTTAGTCGTTCCATTTCACGTTTTGAAATATTAGCTTTTTCTGTAATTCCTATACTTATGAACTGGCATATGTTTCACCTTTGTAGAACTTTTAGAATTTTATTACATCATTGCAATATTAAACATTATTTTTTTAGTTCTTACGCTATTGAATTTATATTCGTATAGTATATCCTCTTTTTCTTTCATGTGTCATATTGAATTTTTTTCTTTTAAATAAATTCCATCTAAATCTATAACAATGCGACTACAATCCATATACATTCTTGAGATGGAAGCATAAGGTTTATTATTATAAGAAATGTTGTAGAATAAGAATGGTTACTATGCTATTACCATTTACTATGATTATTCTACTATTTTATCTCTGTATTGGTTTTATTAAATAATTAAAGAATCAATTGTCTTATGGGAAAGTAATATTATACATGTAATATATATTATATATGTATATATATATATATACGGTTTAAATACAAATATATCGAATTTTCATAAATTCTAGGAAACTTATCAATGCTGTAGCTATATATACTAATAATTCTTTTATACATATTGAATGTTTTTTGCAATTTTTGAAAGATATTTTTATACATTTATGTTTCAAAACATTTACAAGTAATATGTTGTCGCTTAGGAGGTTTGAAATGAACTGAAGGAATGAGGAAAACTAGCATGAGTGCTCTTATCACAACTTCGTCATTTCGTGCGTTTTTCGAATTGTGAAAACAGTCGAGAAAGCAATTCTGAGAAAGCCATGTTTTCTTTGACCTACTGATTTCTAAATTGAAATAAATCTACAAAGTTTCTACATTTACTTCCGTTCTACATCTATAAATGACGTATAAAATGAATGATGAAATATTATAGTAGTATATTTTATGATATGATAGTAGTATATTTTATGATAAAACAATGTATCAAGTTTCATATATATATCTTTGAGAGAGTTTTAGAGTTAACATGTTGATATCTAGAGAATATATAGACATGTTAACTTCACTTTGGCGAAAATAAAAATTAGGTAAAAATTCGTATTTTTTTGTGCACACCACATATAAAATTTCCCCTATTTAGTAAAAAGATGCAATCTCAGAAATTGTCTTTTAGGATTTTAAGATGATTACGTTCAAGAAATTCATCAAAAATCTCATAGTGGAATATTGAAATATATACTCTTCGAAAATTCCTTATGCAAGAAAGTGAAAAATTGAGGGAGTAACAGAAAAAGAAAAAAAAAGACTAAAATAGTATAAAAGAAGAAAAGAGTATAACTATCTAATTTTTAAATAACGTGATTAAGGGTGAGTAAAATAGCAAATGATTTTTTTGAAAGTTGATATCCTGGAGAAGAAAGCCGATACTAAAAATAAAATTTTATACTTTTATTTTGAATACAATTGCTTACTTTTTTCATCCATTATCTAAAAATACTGATCTTAAACTATGACTGCGATACATCAGAAAATGTCAACAAGTTGATATAAAGAATGAGTGGAAAATCGGCAGCATAATTCTGTATAATAGTAAATTAGATAAATATTAAAGGCATAAAGATATAAAATCTACATCATGCATAGAAAATTGAACGTTTTATTAGAAAATATCTACATCGCCCATAAGGAAAATGCAAAAAAAGAAAAAAAAAAGAAAGTGCTATATCAATTTTGAAAATATGTCTATTATTTATTGAGCATAAAAAAAACCTCATTGCGAGATGGTGAAACATAACCAAATTAATTTGCTTCAGGATACTTAATATTGGAACAGAATCTTTTTCAGTTATAAAGGATTGAGAAAAACAATTTGTTAGGCATCATGATTTTGAGCATAATTTGAAAATTTTATAATTATTCAATTTCATATTAAGTGCCGAAAAAAAGAGGAAGAGCTTTATAGAAAGGCTGAAAGCAATAAAAACATTATCATTTTTCGAATTCATATCTTAGCTGAGATATGAAAAGAAGAGCTGATCCGAAATTTATAATAAATATTAAATTTGTAACATTTTTCTAAGGATATGTACATAGTGTTATTTCACCATCGCTTATTCAAATTCCTTTAAGAGGATTATATCTGCTTTTCTGAATTAAGGCTTTCCTGGATACATTATTTGTGATAAACATGGATGCGTTTTTAACACGTTTTCTCAATGTAAATGAAATATAAAACATTGATACTTTCATGCTGAATGTTATGTTAAATTTATAAAAATTCCCCTAACGTTAAAAAAGAATTGATGCATTCTAAATTATATCGGAATAATAATTTCTTCCTAATATCTCTTTGTTAGGAATTTGCTGAACGCTTTTTACATTACGACATTATTCAGTTTATAACTATCCTAATGGAAGTTAATTTAATTTGCTTTAGGATTTTTATTTCAGGGAAAATAGTCACTGTTAAAATATTTATATGTATATATATACTCAAGGAGATTATAAAAAATCTATCCCGATAACCATAAATTTCTTAACGTTCAAAGAAAAGGAATGAAATTTTGTTTCAAAGTATATTAAGGTATGCGCAGAAGAATCATACGAAACACAATAGTCAAGCTCTAACAGTTACGTTTGCAGTGACACAAATTTAAAATATTCATATGACAACATTTTTATTATTAAAACGTGTTCTCCAAAGCAAAAAAAAACAAAACAAAAAAAAAACAATAAAAGGCGTTGGAATGATACGAAAATTACAGCGCTAGACAGACTAGGAAGAAAAGAGGAAACAACTATCGTGTGCCTGACAGAGATGTAGATTCCTTTCAGCATTACGCGTACTTTGCTTCTACGCACCATTTGCCGTATACAGAGCGTCATCGTGGTTGAAGTAGGTCAAGAAAAAATTTTGTGAAACACAATAAATTGATTTTTTTTCTATTGTTTCTATGCTGTTATTGATTATTTTCTTTCTATTTTGTTATTGATTATTTTCTCTTTTCTTCTTAGTGTGTCTATTCTTCTTATGTCTGGTGATTATAGCGGATATATGTACCATCCCAACGTTATTCTTTGTGTTTTGCTATGGCGAATACATTCCAGTAAAAAAGCTGGTATTGCAATTTGAGAATTATGGAATTTTGTCACTGTAACTATAGCTGTTAGAGCTTAACTTCGTTTTTCATATGAGCGAGTACCTCAAAATACCTTGAAATGAAATTGGGTTGCGTTCCTAGGAACAATATGATAATTACGGTCTCATATATCGAAATATTTTTTTATAATCACTCTGTGTATATAAATATAGGAGTAAGAATATTTAATATATTTATGAGTAATAATGACTGCGACTGAAAAATCTCACATAGTTTGAAAAATTTATAATATATACTTTACTTGTTATTTAATATAATTGGATTATGTGATAAATAAT
The DNA here is from genome assembly GCF_947563725.1 of Argiope bruennichi. Lineage (NCBI taxonomy): Eukaryota > Metazoa > Arthropoda > Arachnida > Araneae > Araneidae > Argiope > Argiope bruennichi. The sequence continues at coordinate 74,265,681 of NC_079154.1, read as the reverse complement.
ACTGTCAAAGCCCATATAATATTAAAACAATTTTAAATTTTAAAATCAATAAGACTCTTGAAATATTTCCAATAAAGAATACAATTATTTCTTGAATTAAAATTTTCCATAAAAATTAATATTCAAATTTTAAGAAGTATTTCTTTATTTCTCATAAATTTTTCAAGAAGAGACAGGATATGAAACATCATATTTTAAAAATTATACTTATCACATCTTTAGTGAGTCGCATTATCATCCATTTTCTGTTTTTGGCGTCAGTTGAGTATAACTAATGTCTGAAAACAAAGGTAATCAGCTATATATTGCCAAGAATAAATAAAATTTCTGTCGACACACGGGTATCCTGGCAATCTTCACAGTCATAAATAATTGAAGAGTATCTCGATATTAGAGAAAGGACTGACTATATTCTAGATGTCAAAAAGGAGATTTCTCAAGCTCTATATTTTATAAGTTGGCCGCGTGTGATGCAGAATTTAAAGTGCAACAAAAATGAAGAAATAGCATTGAAGATCTAATTTTCTATCTCTCATATTTCAAAGTGATGATGGGGCTACTATGACTATTCATTCAGGCCAAAAGACGCTCTCAATGCTGAAGCAATCGGTGGTGTAAATTAATCCCAGAATTCCAGAAACGCTTTGAAAACTACGGTTCAATGATTCTTGTTACATTAGCTTCGAAATCAAATGGATAAAGCAATATTTGTTCAAAGCGAAAAGGTATAAAATGCAAACATTTGCTTTATAGTATTGATAGTGGATCTCTAGAGACTGATAAAGACTTTTCTTTTCCAATGAATTATGTTTTCTGCTGTCTCGGATGGATGCAATATGGCATACCGGTGATAAAAATTGGAGAACGGACGCTTTATATAGCGAACTACAGGTGGCAATTTTATAGTTAGGGGAATTTTTTACAGCATATTTTGAATACACCCAGAATCGTGGGAAAAGCAGAAGACCTATTTAAAAGTTAACAATTTTTTTTTATGGAAAGTAGTTAAGGATGAGAACAAATACAGTGTCTTTTTAATATCTCCACGAATCCTCCACCTTTTTCTATCCCAGTATATTGCATAAATACCATATATACCATTAAATATATTCTAGGAAAACTCAGTTTTGTTTAGTCATTGTATTCAGTATCTGGTATTATTCTGGATATTAATTGGCCTTCATGTGTTAATAATTCCTATAAAATTAACAGTCTTTCATCTTCCTACCAATATTACTCCCTGTGTCTTTTGGATTTGGAATCATTTGAAGTTATTTGTATATTAGTGAAATATGGATAATTATTTAGATATAAAGGAATTTATATCTTTATACATCGGTCAACTTATTACAGATTTGCTGCAATCTGTAGGCAAGTGCTATTTTGTGAAGGAACGAAAAACATATTGAACATATTTTGCAAATAAATTATGCCTTTTAATCTGTAATTTCTAAAAAAAACAGGATTTGATTTGTAAAGATAAGAAGTGAATTGTAAATATATAGTATATCTTTTTTTTGTTTAAACGCAGATACTAATTATGATTAATGTTTGGGATTACAAAAATCTGAAATATTATTAAACAGATATTCAAAATTTAGCTGACAATTTTCATCTAAATAACGGTAATTTGGCTAATAATATGTCTGTTAACTTTTCAGTTATTTTTTTTTTTTTTTACCTTTACTGTTTAAAATTTTTAGCTACAAAGTTATTGTATTTTCAGGTCATTATCATTCCTTTTTTATGCTCGTTCATTTGACACCTTTATAAGAATTATTTCGTCTTTCTTGTAATCTTGCATTCATAGAATATTTGGCAGTTGAAAGTTTAAAGAAGATTCTTCAATACTTTTTGAAGGAAGTCAGCAAACTAATTATAACTGTCTTCTGTAAAATGCAATAAAGTTGTAAGGTCACACTAATTAATTAAATTCAACAAATACGAAATAATAAAATATACAAATTTTGTAACTACACAATGAAAAAAATTAATATAATAATAATAAGATGAAAAATATACTTTTCTTACATTAAAAATTGTCATTTGTGGACAATTCGAAATAATTTTTAAAGGCAATGGTTTATAAACAAATCTTTAAAATCTTATTTTATTTATTATATTATAACACTGAATACTGCAATAAAATCCACTATTTTATTGTATACGTCAAATTCATAAATAAGATAGAAAAACTAAATAAATTTTTCTAACAAAACCTTTTTTTTTATAAGGAGATGTAATTTAACTAACATTTAGCGACTTCTGCGCAATCAGCTATGTTAATGAATTTCAAAAAAAAAATGATTTACGTACATTGATAACTTTAGCTTTCGTTAAATTTCATTATATACATAAGCATTCAGCAAGAAAAATATTTTTTTTTTCATTTGGGGCATACAGAAAAATTTTTAGTTTTGTATATATTTATTCTATTACATAAAAAAATTCCTTTGAAATAATTGTTAAACAATTCTCATCAAACGTTTAAAAATATTTTAACAGCATACATGCATCGAACTGAATTAATATTTACATATTCGAAAAATTAAGACATACTTGAATATTTTTTGAATCCAAGAAATAAACGAGGTGCTAAATTCCATACATAAATATTTAAATACTCCATCTATGCACACTCGATTTAGTTAATCCTGATCTGACTCTGAACACTTTAACTTTAATTATATTTATTTAAGATTGCATTTTCTTCAGAAACATCAGATTTAACTGAAGAATGCATCAATTGAAGTTTAAAAGCCGTACAAATCGTTGGTTTTCGTAGATTCCATTTTCAATATTAGAACGAAAACTTCTGTTTTATGTCAAATATCCATGGGAGTGAAATTACAGCACTCACCGTTTGTAATTGATTTATTAATGGAACAGAGAAGATATTGTACTTGAAATAATATTCTATGAATTGAACAGAAATGATTTGAATTTTCCGAACACTTAAATAAAGAAATTAAAACATAATTAGAGTTTTAATCACTCTCATAAGAATACTGTATTTTTTGTTCTTGTGTAGTAAGTACTTTTATAATTTTGAGTTTATGAGCCAATAATAAATTAAATTGATTAAAAGTATTACGAAAGCATAATTTGCATTATATACTATTTAGAAATTTAAAAAAAAAATTCTTATCTTTCAAAATCACTGAATAATAACACTTCCGAACTAAAGAAAATTAAATTCTTTTCTTCAGTAAATTCTTTTGCTGGCCTCCTGGCCTAGGGGTAGGGCGCTGGGCGTCCCGGGTTCGTATCCTGGTTCAGGCATGTCTGTTCTTCACCCTGTGTTCTATCTGTGAGGTGTGTGAAAAACCTCCCCCCCCCCCCTTTGTAAAAGGGGTTCTGCAAGCGAGTATGTGAATGTCACCTTCATATGAGTTGGAAGTCAGGCTTTTGCCCTCGGATGCTCAGGGGTCTTTACCCTCAAAAGCTACTGCACCCCTCTTTCCGCTGTAATGCGGAGACGGCATCATCATCAGTGAATTATTTCATGAAGTTTTCGCTTGAAAGAAAGAAATAAAAAAATTATTCTTTGAAATAGGTGTCAAAAGGAATTTTTAAATAAAATTTATAGAAACATGCTATGCAGAAATAAAGCTATATATATCCGAATTTTATTAATTTGTAACAAAATATTTTTTCCATCTTCAAGTAATATTGTATTTTTTTCCGGGGAAATTAAAAATGTATATTCTTTCGATTTGAGAAAACATTTTATAAGAAAAAAATACTGTAATGAAATGTTTAGCATCATAGTAAATTATATCCTGGTAATGGCATCATAACAGATATACATATAAACTACTAAATGAAATATATTTGTTAGTTATGATATGAATGAACATTTAAATTTAGTTACTCCTAAAATTCACAAGACTGAAAAATTAAAGAAAATTTTGACCTTTGTAGAAACATTATGAGATTATCGTGTTCTCATATTATGAGAACACGATACTCAGATTTAGCTATATATCTTCTGCGAAATGACGCCTCCCTCTCTTCCTTGACATGAATCTTACCCAATAGGCTGTAAAATAAACAGCTCAACAAATAGTTACATCACGAGACGTATTTTCCAATTTCGCATAGGTCTACTTACATTATCTTATGACGTCATCTCGCATTTGAAACGGTCTACTCTTGAACTGGAGACAGAATAGTGAGAAAAAACATATATAAACATATATTTATACATTCTACGGCATTGATTTATTAGAAAAATATCTCTTTCACTTATATAAATAATTTCACTTTTTTTTATTATTAGGAAAAATGATGTGCATTTAATAAATATCAGTGAAAACTCGGAGATTTGACAAAATTCAATATTTTTGCAAAATGTTTCTGCAGATAATTATTCTTTGTAATAACTTATAACTTATTATTATGCAAATAATAGCATCATATAATGCATGATTTATTTGATGCTTTTCAAAATTACTCTGTGGTTTTTAGATTTTTCTCTTCTCTCAATTAAAATATCTTCATCTGCATTTTTTTTGTCATGAGATTATGTACAAAAATGGTATATTCTATGCTACCACATATACATACTATGAATTTATATGAAGAATATAAAGTCTATATTTAGACTAATAATAGTTATATACTATGATAGCAACACAGTATTTTATCATGATAAAAACATAAGATATCATTTATGTATTTCGTGTTCATATCTTCATTAATGATTTCTGCTTTTATGGTTTTCATGAATTGAATAATACATTAGAAATGAGCATTTCTTCAATTCATTATGTGTAAATACCATGAGAAAGTACCTTCATGATTCTATTTAAACTATATAACAAAGTGTAACGCAATATCAAATATATATATATATATATATATATATATATATATATATAATTAGATTTAGAAAATGTTTTGATGAAAAATAATCTTTTTTTTTTGTTTCAATACAAAAAAATGATTAATTTACACATATAATTATTTCCCCAAACTATTCATTATTTATTCTAAATATAGACGTCTTTAATTAAAAATATGTAATTAAAAATTTCTGCTAAGAAAAGGAATTCAAAGAAATAAAAACAAGAGCAAATACTCTAGCAATAACAAATTTTAAAGATATTATAAATCGAATTTAACCAGAAGGCATCAAGCGTATATAGCTCAATTTATGAATGTTATTAAAAACGAAAAAAAAAGTTAACGAATATAATTATGTAATTTTAGATCTCTTCTCCTAAATTTTTATATTTTCGATTCCCATTTAGTTTAAGAGCTGTCTAAATAAAATAAAATACAATAAATGGAATATCTATTTGAAGTATTTTTAAAAATTTTGTTCGTTATTTTATGAAAATATATATTAGGAATTCTTTAATTTAAAACTTGATTAAACATATTAAAGAATTTTAATGCGAGGGTAATGCAATGAATATCTATACGAATAAAATTTTTGATAAGTTAAAAATATAAATGGCATACATTATATAGTATGACATTTTAAACATGTGCCAAGAATGAAATAAAGCTATTCCATACTCAAATTGTTACCATAAATATTTATATAAAGAAACTTGTTGAATAATGTTATTTTCTTGAATAACTTTCGAGTTATAAATACCGAAAGAACAAACAGAAATTTTCAAATATACAGAATACTATGAAAACTAAATTTCCCCATTAATTTGCAAATATATTTAAATAAAACTTATTCGCTTATTTACTAAACAAAAATTATCAGATCATTCTCTTTTCAATATAAAATACATATTCCAATTCCACTTAAATACCTTTGGAAGAAATGATTTTCGTAATAATTGGATTTGAACATTATTATTTATTATTGTATAAATTTTTCTGCTAATACGAGGAAAAATAATATTCTTTTTATTCTTTATAAATTTCTTATTTAAGAAAATCATATATGCATTTGATGTATTTGAGATATTTTGACATAAAATGAAGAGTAATTATAATATTTTGATGTTATTAATCACAATAAAATTCCATTATTCACCATCTACTTACACATAATTTCTTTCTTGATTAACATTATTCATTGTTGGCTGTCGCTATTCATTAGCTAAAATGATCCAGATTTGGTAGAGAAACTAATGGCAAACCTAGTCGCTGATATAAGAAAATGTGTTACTACTAATTTAATCCATTGCTAAATTTGAAATAATTTAGATATAGTATTATGATGAGTGATTTGACATATTTGATTAGAAGCCATGCAAAACACTCTATAATACAAATTGCTAGAATCACAGCTGCCTAATTCATGAGGTAGTTCTTGTGCAGTAGGAGACCATTATGGAAGTAGTTTTTGAAATTAAAGAAAAAAATATTATTTAAATTATTCCAAATTTTAAGAAATTTCTTCGTTTCCTTCTATGTATATTATTATACAAATCCAATTTAACCCTCCTGGCGGCGGCTTTCAGATTGCTATCCTTACCGAAAGCGGCACGCCGGAATAACAGGTTCAACCTTAAAAATGTCGCGGTTTGGTCAAAAGGATTGCTTTCCCCTTTTGCGGTCAGTTCAGCGCTGCAGGTGGGAAGTGATTAGCAAATTTCATGCTGTGAGTAGCAGGTGTTTCTTATCGTAGTCTTTCGATTTCTAAGAGCATTTTTCTTTCAGTGCTTAGGAAGAGATTGACAATAACATCGACTGAAAATGCGAAAATGTGATTGGTTTTTTTAGAGGTTTTTCGAATATTTTATAAAACAATACATAAAATTTATGTTAGGAATAAGTTATTATCATGTTTATTTTGATACTAGTCTAGTTTTTATAAATTGAAAGTCCTCGTCTAATATTTTTTTCATTGCAATATGTTTCGCAAATTATTTTATTCCGTAGTACTGTGAAATTATTTCTCGACATTACCTGCAAGTGATTTAATTTTTTAAAAAAACCCTTTCAGCGCATTGCCAATTTATTTATAAATTGAAAGTCCTCGTCTAATATTTTTTTCATTGCAATATGTTTCGCAAATTATTTTATTCCGTAGTACTGTGAAATTATTTCTCGACATTACCTGCAAGTGAATTAATTTTTTAAAAAAACCCTTTCAGCTCATTGCCAATTTATTTTAATATTTTAAAATGCGTGTTTAAAACATTAATTGCGATAAGTAACACTACGTTATAACTTTGTTTCTTCAGTATTCAAAAAAAATAATTGTGTAATTAGGGAATTTCATGCAATGTTTCACTTTCAAATATATCGATTTTCAGTATTTATCTGCATGATTAAAATTTTATAATTAAATATACTTTACAATATTTAATTGGCAAAGCTAATTGGCCAGTTATTCAGTAATGCTGAAATAACTGGTCGATGCGCCTTATGACTGCAACAAATAAAAATAATTGTCAAAATATTTCTTTGTAATATTCATGATACAAATTTGGCCTGGAAAAATGACTCAAATAATACAGATTATTTAGACTCATAATTAAGCATTTGCAACTGGAATTTTTTGAATACCTTCAAATCAAGTTCCTACAGAATATTAAGTACTGTTTTAAAATAAATTACAATTTTTTAAAAATCTCAGTTTTAAGTTTTTCGGGTTAGAATCAAAGCTCTTACTATTTTGCAATCGGATACCGACAAACCGTGGGGTAAACGAATCATTAAAAAGAAAAATCTGAATTTAAAAGCTTTGCAAATACAATTGCATTGATCTTTTTTACTTATTACTTTTACATTATTTATTGCTTTCGGTGATCAGCACATGTGTTACGTCGAGGTTACTAGCCAATATAAAATTTTTAATTAAATGTTTTCTTCAGCAAAACATCTTGAAATTTCAAATTTTGATAGTCATATAATTCATACTATTGCAGACTCATTGTACCATTCTGTATTGCAGATTTTTTGAATTTTCTGTCAGCTCCTTGACAGTAATTCCTTAATTTAAAACGGGAGTGAATAAACTTCAATTAATGCAAAACCTGTTTTGTTGAAACCAATCAGGCTTATTAAATTTCTAAATACAGGGAATAGAATCATTCAGCAATAAAGTTTTATGTATATACTGAATATTTCTTTTTAATTTTTGAAATGACTCAGATGATTTCTCATATCTCTTATTCAATAAGAATTTCCAAAAATTCCTTCTTATTCTGTAATAATATTGAAAGTTATGATGGAATACACTTCAAAATCTCATTTTATTTTTAATTCATAATTTTTAAAAAATTTCAGAAAAAAAACATTTTACACATTTTTATTTTCTAAGATGCATATTCCATTAAGATATATATGGAAGCTCTAATAGACGCCACGCACAAACATTCGTCTAAGTTAATAATAAAGATGGACAAGTGTATGTGTCATTATTTGTCTGGTTGTATTGGTACTTTTCAGACCAGACAGTTTGAAATAGAATTACCAAAATCTGCACCTACATACTTTGGACAGTGGGAATCATTTCTTTAAAATTTTAACTAACCCTTTTAAGAGACAAGGGAAGTATGCTCATCACCAAATTCAACAATTTTTGAATAAAGTTATGTAAGTTGGCATAAATTCTTACGAATTTTTCAATAAGGTTTCAATTGTAGGTTAGAGGTTTCAATTGTTTATCTCCAATAAAATGAAGTGTCTTGATTTATTTCTTAGTTATTAATTGGAAAAATTAATTAATAAATCAGATAAAATTGATCTAATAAGTTGAATGAATTACTTTTCCTAGGCCAATCTTAATTTTAAAAACATTTTACTCCAACATGACTAGGAAAAAAAAGGCCCTTTAAAGGGTTAATAAAAATTATTAAAATTTTAAAGTTCATTCGAAAATATCACAGTAGAAAAATAATTTGTACATTAATTGTGAATTCAAATTTTTTTCCCACTTTTAATTAAATTAAAAATATTTCAGCATATTTTAAAAATATATTTTATTTTTGAATTGAAACTAAACGTTTTCATTGTTACCCTTATATTTCATTCCGGCTTTTTACCCATTGATGATGATTTAGTTAAAAGGTTAAAAAGATCTAAGCTAAAAGCAAAGGGGTAAAAATTTCTTTACTGAAATACAAATAAACCATGTGGCTGAAGAGAATGCTCCATAATTAGCATCTCAATAAATAAGACACTAAAAGTTCAAGATCTTTTACCTCAAAGAATGAATTTTCTTGGTGATACATTCAAATGTATAAATGACACATTGTATAAATTATATTAGAATAATTTCGTATTTTATCGCTGATAAATGGTAAAAATTTAAATAATTTTTAATTAACAGAAGTTTTAATTAAAATTTTGAAAATTTCCTCTAGAGGTGAACATTAACAGTTTTCTAATTATTTAATGGCGAAGTGTGTTCGCTCTAAGTAAAACAGTTTGATCTGGAGATCGCCAATACGAACATTCATATTCATTATAATTAGAGAAATTCGCTACTTTAATAGAAATATTTGCAAGCGACCTTCATGCCTGACATCCTTGTTCAAACTAGTTCTGTTTTTAAAAAATGAAAATGTGAGGCTAAAGCTTATTAAGAATAAAGTATTTCAAATTACATGGAAGTGGGTGTTTCCGAATTTTTTTTACTCTCGTGATCAAAAATAAAATAAAACAAAGATCATATCCCGTCTTGTTTGTTAAAAATCACATCCAGTGAACTCGAACTGACCAAACAGGAGAAGAAAATAGTCTAAATGCCAGTTGTACGCATTAAAAAAATTTTAAATGCTAACATATGAGATAAAATTAGATCAAGGAGTTAAAATAATGGCAACAATTTTAAAATTATTAATTCTCACATTTAACTCACACATTCACTCACTTTCAAGTGGATTAAAATTCGTAGATTAAATTACTCAGCATTAAGATTAAAAATGTCAATATAAACCAGTTTCATATAAACAGAATCGTGCGATGTATATATAAGATTGTACAGTGAAATAAGATTAATATTTTGATACAAAAAATAGAACCTTTAAAAACTGCGCTTATATTAACTTTGAAAATATTATTAAAAACCAGAGGAAAAATATAAAAACAATGAAACTTATATCTCTACAATGCTTATATTTTTGTTCGAATTCGTCAAAGAGTGTGAAATTCTATAAGGTTTAAAGAATGAAACAAATATTTAATTTTCATATATAGTTTATTACGTTATAAAAATAAGGATTTAATGTAACGAATACTAATCTTTCCGAAAAGTCGCACTTTAATATATTGGTTCTATATATCTCCCCGTTTTGAAATACACTTATTAATGAATAAGAAAAAAAAATAATTCATTAAAAGTTAAAAAGTTTCGTTCGTTAAGTAAATTCTGTAAATAAGTTTAGTGTCTTATTTTCAAAAATAAGTTGCATAAGCAATGTCAATTCTAAAATCCTTAAATGAAAGCACGCTATAAAAAAGAAACTTGTCAAATTTTAATATTATATTTTTTATTTATTTTTTACATTAACTATTTTCTTATGCTAGAAAGCTTTAAAATCTTATGTTTTAAATTATTAATAATAATACGTTTATGTATGTATTCATTCCAGGTATATATTTTCATACGTTCAATTTTATTCTCGTTATTTAAATTTCATTTTGGATACGTAATTATTATCAAAATCTCAAAAGTAACGCCTCAGAACGTAAGCGAGATTTTAAAATGCTTAAAAGGGCGCGAGCAACAAGTCATCAATCATATCGTCCACTAATAACGATTCACTTTTCCTTATCTCACATTTCCTTCTCATTATCTCACAGCTTGGGATTGGGGGTAGGGAAAAACTGGAACCCGTAAAAATACGGGCAGTGACAGTTTTAAGGGAGTTTTTGTTTCCGTCTATAGACGAGTCCGCCGTTTTGAAGGGAGAAAAGATTCCGTCTTTTTCCGGGGTTGCCGCTTGGAGGGTTAACATTACTTTTACTGGCAGTAATGCTATTTTTACTTCAATAAAATTTTCTTCCAACTTCAATAAATTTATTTGAAAAATGATTTAGATATATTTTACATTAGTACTCTTCAAAGTTTTAGCGATTGTTTTTGTATTCAAGTAATTTCCGTTTTGTGTGGAGATCATCGTTGTTATAGAATTGTGAATGAACTTAAAAAAATAAGATGTGAAATAATCCGAAAACATTGTAAAAGGTGTTTCGGACATTCGTATGTTAAAAAATCACACTGACCATAGTAATGATTATTCTTTAATTTGTTTACTACCCAACGACCTTTATCCTAAGCACATTTAAAAATTCCCAGAAAAAATATAAAAAAGTTAAAAAATTCAGAATATTCAATAAACTTAATTTAAAAATTCATTAAAACATATCAACTATAGATGAAAGAAATAAATATCTTTTAATTCAAAATGAGGAACAAAGTTGGTAAAAAATGACTTCTTTTCAACCATTAATTCATTTAAAAATAATTGTGAAAAAATTATTCACTTCATCACTAAGTCCTTGTAATCCTTTTGAAAAACAACATTTCAATTGTGTAAATGAAAAGTTACAAAAGGATTTGAAAAATTAAATTAGAATCGTTTTTACTTGTCCAAAGTCACTTTCACTGCATTTTATCAGTATCAAATAAAAAAAAACAGCCACTTTTTTAATTTTGAAAAGAAGTAATGAATTTTTTAATCTTATTAAGTAAATTCCATTTATTCAATGTCATTTTCTATCAAAAGAATTAATAAAAACAAACAGAAAAAATATGCATAAAAAAAAGAACCATTTATAATTCATAAAAATAATCCAAGTATTTTTTATAGACTAGTTTTGTACTAGCAATCGTCAAAGATTAAATTACCGAATGGCCGCAATTAAATTCATTTTAATAATATATCTGGAATATTTATTTGTTTATAATTTTAGGCATGATTCGTTTCATTTTAACTTATTCTACAATTAAAATACAGCCAACATGTTTTTAATTCAATTTTAGAAAACAAATGTTTGCGTATTATTCGATTTCTCGATTGCATTTAATAAAAAAGAACGAATAAAGATATTCTTAAATTATAGTTACCAAAATAAGTTGTGCTTACTTAAAAATTCATAAAATCATTATTTTACTTATTATTATTGAATATAATTTTTCTTATGAAATTTATTATGTTTTTGGACCATATCAATGACACTGATTAAAACAACTACCGATTGTTAGGATTAATCTAAACTTATTATTTTAACAAAATGTGTGATAAGAAAATGTGTGATTTAATGCACTTCTATATAACTTCTTTATAGAAACAATGATCTACTAAACTTTATTCACACGTTTTCTTGCTAAATTATTTTTTCATGCATTTTTCGCAATTTTAAAATTTAAGAATGTTATTCAATATTTCAACAAATTAATATAAGTATTGTAGCATATTTTTATGGATAATAATGGAAATTAGAAGAATAATTCTTTTCACGCTGAATATCATACTCCCTCAAAAATTAAATATAGGAATTATTTTTTGTTATCCTGGAGAAAATAAATATACTACAGAAAAAAATAGCCAGAACAGTGTGAATTCTGAAAAATTATTACTAATACTACTAGTTTCTGAACAGACATATTTTCAATTTTTGATTAAAAAAACTAATATAAAATACAGCAAAAAACATGTTTTTACAAACGGAAATAATAAGACATCAGCACTATTAAAGAAATAAAATCATCAATCACTATTTTTCTGAAATATTTTATGAAAATTGAAGTCTAGAATTGCAGAATTTACTATTACGTTTTTTAATTTTGAAATAGGGGAAAAACTTATATGTGTACTCAGCTACAAAAATTTTCTGAATAGAAAGCGGGAAATGTTTTATTCTCTGTAAACGGATAGTCCTTTGTTTCTGCTGCCGATCCATGTTCTTGTTCATCCATTATTAATAATATTATCATCCCATATGGATTGTTTGTGTAGAAGTTAAAAACATCTAGTGTATTAGAGAACAGATGGAATAGATAAAAGACAGATAAATCGTAATTGTTTACTTTCATAACAATGATCCCGACTCATATATTCATTACGGCACTCCATCCCAACACCGTGCACGAAGCACATCGTTGGCGGAGATGATGGAGACCGGTAAATTATCTTCTATGAGCTACCCACATGGGTCTTTGCCAAGGGAAACACCCAACCCACCCGTTAGGCAGAGCTAACAGCGGTGGCTAACTAGAGCCTAGGAAAGTGATCATTAACCCACGTTATTATTTGTTGAATAACGTGTAGGTTCTTGGGATCTTGTATCAAATGATCTTTTGATGGAATGAGGTTAAGTTTTTGACGAAGTGACTGTGTTAAAACACACTCAAAAACATAGTGGTCAGCTGTGCCGACATCACCGCAATCGCAGAGCGGATTATCAGTGATGCCGAACTTCTTGAAATAAGAAGGGAACATTCCGTGACCAGAAAGGAATTGAATGATTGAAGGATGAAATGTTTTAATCTTGGTAGAAACCTTGGGCAAGTATTGATGGGTCTGTGGACCTTTGGTGGTGGACGCCCATTCATTTTGCCACTCTTCAATTATGTTACGGCGAATGTCTGATTTGAGAGTATTGTGTGACCTAGGGACACGCGAATCAACTGTATCTTTGCGTGTTGCAAGTTTTGCTTGTTTATCCGCTTCCTCGTTTCCTGTAATACCGATATGTGCCTTAACCCAGAAGAACTTGGGCCGGTGGTCGGCACTGACAATTTTAATTTTGTCAATGAGTTGTTTTAAAACCCAGGTTTTTCTTTTTGGGGAAGCGAGAGCGAATCCGAGAAAATTGAGATGTTACTCCATGAGTTTGTATTAACAATAAAATCAAGTGCCATGTATAGAGCATAGGCTTCGGCTTGGAAAACAGTGGCGTGGTCTTCCAGCCTGTGCGAGTCGATATGGACAAGTTTGTTAAAGTAGTAACAGGCAATGGCTGATCCTACTTTGTTGTCAATTTTGGAGCCATCTGTGTAAATTTCGATGTCGTCACCGGAAGGTGGAGTTTTACCAAAAGGATAAGTAGCCCACTCACTAGGGTGTTGCTCGTAAGGGTTAAGTGTAGGTTCGTATAAGTCTGGGTCAATGATAGAATCGTTAAACTTAACTTGAATCTTTTGGGTTTTGACAAGGAAGTTGGCAAACAGCTCTTTGGCTCTTAGGTGGAGGGGTAGAATGCCTGCCAAAACTTGAAGGGCATGAGTTCCCGACTCATACAAAGGGGAAAATAATGATCTGTAAAAACAGCGACATAACCTCTCCAAAATAGCTTTCGAAAATAATTTAATGAATTTTTATTTTTTCACATGTCCTGTTATGCATTTTAGGAGAAAATAGAAAATGGAGTAATCTGTATTCAAATAAGTAGTATAAATAACTTTTTTGAAAATTTACTTCAGATTTAAACTATTTCGACAAATATATCTTTAAACGAACTTCTTAAAAAAATTTAATCTTTAGAAAAGAATCTGCTTTCCAACGCGATGAATGACAAACATCACATTATTCGAAATTTTCAGTCTCTATTACTCTAATCTCAAAAAACTGTCATTATTATTTAAAGTGTTCTCTATTTGTAGAAAAAAGCAAAGTTTCTAAATAAGATGCAAAGGAATAGTTTATCTTCATTCTGAAAATTTTCAAAAATATAAAGGAAAAATAATTTTTAGATGTAGTTTGAGTTGGGAAAAGCCTTATCTCATAAAAAACGATTAATTAAATTCGGTGATCACTATGTTTTGAATGATTCACTATCCATATAGCATGTTAACCTTTTTAGCTTTTAAAAAATATTGATTTTTATAATCATATATAAACATTACCTAGTTTTTTAGCACTGTGTCATACTTTACACCATTATTGCACTTTTCCATGATTGCGACATTTTTAGATTGTTAGATTTCATAGATATACCATGCTACGATTTTATTATAAATTGTTATACATATTTTACCAGGAATGTGGTTACCAGCTTAGCCAAATATGGCTTCTATGCCATAAAACACGAATAAACTCAAATACTATTCATGTAAATCCATTTTATGTTATCTCTTTTTTTATATAAATTGTGTTTATTCGGATCAAACGCTTTTATCATAATATTTAGTTTCAGTAATCACTATTTGTTTGAATGGTCCACTACCCCTATAACATGCTAATCTTTTAACTTAAAAAAAATATATATTGATTTTTAAATCATAAGCATTAGCTAAGCTTCATAAGCTTTCATGTTTGAGACTTTTTATTTTTTATTTTTAGACACTTGAATTTCATAGATATCCCATGTTTCGATTTTATTGTAAATTGGTACCATGAGTGTGAGGTAGCGTAGATAAATATGGATTTTGTGCCAGGAAACACAAACTCAAGTACTATACATAAAAATCAATTTTATATTCTTTATTCATTTACCTAAATTTTGATTTTGGGATCCTAGAACATTTTTTTTTCTATTTTTCTTTCGCTTTTTTAAAAGTATTATTGTTTTTCTTTCTCAAAATATCTTATAAGTTTTTATCGAATTAACAGCTTATAATTATTCCAAACATATTTACACCTGAGGTATAGAGAAGTTTTGTGAAATATTAATGAAGTAAAATATTTTATTTCCAAATATTTGTCAGTCTAATTCTCAGTATCTATAATTATAATTAAAAATAAAGCTACACCTTTGCTTTCATTATTGTTTGAATCTAAACTTTTCTCTTCGAAACATATATCCATTTTGATTAGCTTTAGATGTTTCTCATTTTTAAACTCAGGGGACATCCGAGTGGATAAATTATCCAAGATTAAAATGACAAAGAAGGTATTTTAATGGCTTTGTCTAGAAATAAAGGTATAATGAATAATTTTCAAAAATGAATGCGCTCTAAATCTTTCCAATTTGATATTTTACTTCGTTTTGAGGTATAAAATTTGCGTGTTTTCTTTGTTGTATTCCGATTAGAATAAATTAAGATATTGGAAGAAGGAGTATTGTTCTAATTAAGGTTTAGAATTCTTTTTATAGATGTATATTATGAACTACTTAATATTCTTAAGATTTTTAAAATTTAATATATATTGTATATTTGATACCCAGAATTCTTTAAAAAAACACGTGTACAGTAAAATTTAAAAATAATTAATGTGACATGGTATTATGTTAGAGGTTTAATATAATCAGTACATGGTAAGATAAATTTTAATTATTCTGAAGCATATCGCTAAATAGGTTTCAAGGATCCGCATCATATTAATTGGATTCACATTTATTTTTGGGTGCACGTTCTATTTAGCGGTTTTCGCAATGTGTCGTACATCCCTTCCGTTAATCCTAACTACACGTCGATATCATACTGCAGACTTTATACTCTATTGCTGGAAACATAATTCAGTCCTTAGCTTAAGGAACAGGACTTGAAATAAAAAAATTATATAAACTGTTATGCATCGCAGAAGAATATATATATTTTTTTATTTTTTTTAATTTTAACAATATTTGAAATTCACTGTCAACGTTTCACTTCCATATTTTTGGAAGGCACTACATAAAATTCATGATAATTCAATTTCAAAATAAGTACGAAAAATGACCCTTACTAGTGATTCTTACAATAAAAAATGTGTAATAATATTTACAAATCTGTTTCTTCTATCTCTTTTATGAGACTGTAATAAAAAGAATTTTCTATATATTTTTGAATCATAGATTAAAGTTGAAAACCACCATGATGATATGTAAAAATAAGTTCATAATGAAAATGAAACAGAATTGCTTGAATTTTTGAGAAAACAAAATTAATTAACATAGATATATAAAGTATATCAAAAGCTCAAATATTATTTTGTCTTTGTTGATATCCGCCAAACCATAACCTGCAGCGTTTGCACAGAAATTAACTACATGAGGTCACAATGATGAAAGTTGTGACTAGGAACAATATCTATCAGGCGTTATTGCTCGCAGATTTTTTACGAGAATAGAGGATACACCATTTCAGATGAAATCTTTATACGATAAAGATGGATCTCATTACAAAACTGCTTTGCAATGTAGGTGATCTGTAGGTGAAAAACAATCAGTCTCGATACTCATGTACTTAAAGGTGTGTACACCCAAACATCATAGAGAGATCAATTTTCTAGAATTCTCTTATTGGTTTGGATGACATTTGAAGAATGCATCAAAGATCCAGCATCTGTTGTCAATCTCATTAACATGATCATTTAAGTAATTATGTCTGTGATAGTTTTCTTATTCCAGATGGATGTATTCAAGAATGCTAACATCGACGCTGTAGGCTCTGCATTAATGGGAAGGTATGGAAAGTGGAATACATTTTATATGCCACAGTGGATTTCTCTTATTATTCATTTACTCGCTTTACCTGTTTTTAAACTCATATTTAAAAGAGGCATCTTTTCTTTGTGTTTGGTTTATGTTGCTAAAGCTGGATGCATTTATGAGAATAACTTTATAATCTAAAGTTATTCACCATTGTCTGATTCACTAATAAAGGTAATTTATGCATGGCATTTTGACATGCTCTTTTTAAAAGGCTAGTTTATTGTTAAGATTGTTTCATAAATCACTTAACATGTTTACTTTTATTACATGAATTATTATTATAATCATTATTCCACATATTATATGCAGCGTCGCCCATTATGGTAGACATTCTGCTACTGACAGCCATCTTTCCAATATTGGCATGTACGAAAATCAGGATAGAAATAAATATTTCCAAAATTATGTTTTCTATGACATTTATTTTTTCGCAATTTTGACAAGGCTGGAAGCCATAGGTTTGACAAACGGGGGAATATCTGTTAATATTTTCTCTTTGCATTAAGACCATTTATGCAGGGAAACAATATTACAAATTTGTAAAGATATAAAATCCGATATGAAAAATATACTGACAATAAAAACTTATATGAAATTTATACGTTAGATCGATTATTAAACTTTGAAGAAAGTATTTTAGACAAATATAACGTAATATTACAATATAGCTTCATTTCAGAAATGATAATTGTTTAATTATAAAAGACAATTATCTATTGTTTAATTATATACGATTGGAATTATATAATTCGTAATCGTATATATTTCGATAATAGTTTGCGAAAAAGCCTTGAAATGGTATAGATAACCTATGATGAACTACGCGATAAAATTATAAATTATAGAATAAATCACAATTTTTTATAAATTATTTTTCTTTATTTAGGCTCTATCTTTTAACTTAGATTAGCTTAATACATGTACTGTCAAATGAATCTTACACTTCGCTTGGTGGTTTTCTTTTTATTCTATAAAAGCATTTTTTTGACATCATTGTGTGATGTACTGACACTTTAACAAGACGAGAAGGCACGTAAAAATTGTAGTAAGTGTGAAATAAATTCTTAAAAAGAACATAAAAACTAATAAAGAGTGAAACTGCTTTCCATCAATATACCTGAAAAAATCTAAGTAGTGTATGTTACCATTATAAAAAAATAATATGAATATCACGGTTTTTAAATTTCTTTAAAACATAGATAAAACCACCAAAGTGGGAAAAAAAATGAAAACAAACTAGAAATAAGATTTTTTGTTCTTGAAATGTAGAAAAAAGAGAAGAAAAAAATGAATTAAATGTATCAGGATGAAATAAGTAAAAAATATATATATATTGTTGAACTATAATTGCTATGGTAAATGTCAGCGTTTTTTTAAATTCAAATTTCGTGCCTAGCAAATCTTTTCTTTTCTTAAAGAAATGGAGAAACTTTTCCCATTAACTCATGGACATTGCTAAAAAAATTGGCAATTACTACTTTAAATAGATATTGTAAATGTAATATCAACAGAAATATAACTTCAAAATATTTTTTATCAAGTTAATACCTAAATAGTTTTTTGTAGTATATTATATCTGCTTCCTTGATTTATAGTTTTGAAATTGTATTAAAAGTTTTAGTTAATAAGCATAAATGTTTAGTTAATAAGCATAAATGTTTAGTTAATAAGCATAAATGTTTAGTTAATAAGCATAAATGTTTAGTTAATAAGCATAAATGTTTAGTTAATAAGCATAAATGTTTAGTTAATAAGCATAAATGTTTAGTTAATAAGCATAAATGTTTAGTTAATAAGCATAAATGTTTAAGGCTGAAGGAATTTATGATTGAAGTGTGATAATTTAATTATAATGTAAACATGATCAAAATCTGAAATGCTCTTAATTCTTACAATTCTCTCCCTATCGGAGCATGTCTGAGATAAGTTGTTGAAAAGCTTCTTGTATGGTGATTCCCTCTTGTCGCCTGGTGAATATAAAAATGGTGTAGGACTAAGAACCTTCATACCAAAGACAGAACATACTTAATACTGGAGGAGTTGTAGCGGGGCTGGAAATACCCAATAAGAGTCAATTATAGTTCTTGCTTTCGTGCTGTTGAGTCTTTCAACTATATCTATGTACTAAGGAGAGGATGGATGGGATGTAACTTTAATATGTTATTTTTAAAATTCATAAGTAATCTCAAATACATATAACAAATCAAGTCAAAGGAAGTCATTTTAAATATGAGTCTATAGATATAATAAATCAAGTCAAAGTTTTGTGAAAAACAATATATGTGTAATATGTGTAAACTATTCCAAGAGCACAGAATCAAGATAAAAAAGCTATAGTACTAGCATTATTACAATATAGCAAAAAAAAAAAAAAAACCTATGCTATTAGGCGGACGAAAATTTTTATTTCATCAATTCCCGACTAAAACAGACAAATTTGCTGAAATTTAGGTTTTTATGAATTCTTACCTTGTAGTAAATTGAATTGTTAAGTAAGTTACTACAAAAATATTCTAAACCATTTTCATATTATTCCATTTAGATGGAAATTTTCAATTTCAAAAATATTGATAACACAGGTTTAAACGCTCATACTTTATATTAAATCAATCGCCGATTTCCCTGAAAATTTTCTTTCCTGTTAAGAATATTCACCATGATGCTAGGAATTTAAACCTTACGGGAACTGAAACTGTAGAAATATGCTTATCTAAAAGAAACAATGTAGCAATACTAAGAAAAATGCAGTACTTATTTTCTTAGAAACAACAAACAATTCCAAAAAATGAAAGACCAAGAGTAACATAAGCATTTCTTTCAACATCATTATTGTAAACAATTTATATTCTCACAAAATATTTTATTCCCAGAGAGTTTGCATCTAAATATATAAATTATTATAAAAGCAGCATAGAGTTTCATAAAATAGCGTATTCCAAAACGAAAATAATGTAAGAGGAAACTTTAAACTGTACGATTTACATTAGGTAGTTTTATTACTTGATTTTCTTTTTAATGGGATTTAGGGTCCAGTTTTAAACTTGTGTTCTAGAAACAGTTCATATTATTGGCATTATTATTTTATAAAGGCTAAAAATATTTTTCTAAATATTTTCTAAAAATAAGCTTAGAAATCTATTTCTTTTTTTAAATGTTTGAAACTGGCATAGAATTCTTCACTAAAAACTTATGAATACAATAATTTCTGTAGAATTGAATGAAATTTATAGAAAGATGAACATTCAAATTTAATTTAAGAAACACTCGAAATAAAAACTACCAAGGCTTGAATATATTATTTTAAAGTTCTCTGTTACCGGATGTAATTATGTAATGGATATTCTAAAAAAAGAATTTAAAAAAATGTTTCTTATTGGATATAATTTGATACATTGTCCATCTTTAACAAAGAGATGGTTAATTTAATCATCATTAAGAAAAACAAATACACAAAAATTTTTTTTTCTTTCTCTGAAATTTTAATATTTTTACAAATTTGTTTTGCTCAATACAAAAAATACTTACTTCTATATTAGTTTACACATTGAATTGCATATAAATGCATTATTCAGCTCAGTTGGGATATATATACCACACAGAATATGTCTTCAAGATAATAGTATAGTAAAGCAAAATTGCTGACTGTGGAAATAAATTTCTATATGAATTCAGCACATTTCGTATTTTTATATGAAACAGCATTAAATAAACTTTATTAAAATTCCATTGTCTGGTTTTGCATTCTGATTTATCAAAATATACTAAAATTTTTGAACATTTTTGTTGTTATATCTCAATGTATTTAGACTTATTTATTTCAAATTAATTTAAAAAGCAAAATATTAGTAACAATTAAATTATATCTACTACTATTAATATTTTTAAAACAATGCGTTTTTTAAAATAAAATTAAACATAAATTTAACAATTAATTATATTTAAGTAAAAATATTCTTCGATTCTGTATATTTTAATAATGGAAGTCTGAAATGAAAAGTTTGTGACAATTAAAAGAAAAAAAAATGTAAAACTTATCTTAGTATCTTTATGATTTTTTTTAAAAATTTGATGATAATTATAACTTTATTAAGTGGTTTGCAATATATTAAAAATATATTAGGGAAAAAAATGAGTTCAACTAAAAATATACAGTAAAACAATATATTAAATAAGAATATGTAGTAATTAATTTTTTTTTAAAACTTATGTGTGCTGCAGGATGATTTTATTGAACTATTTCTTTTTATCGACCTTAATTTCGGTTGTAGAATAATAAAGCCTGATACAAATAAGATAAATAAAACTCAATGCGTAGATATATCTAAAATAACAAAGTTTCCTCATGGATTTCTTGTATGATCAGAGATAAAGACTACAGGTAGAGAAGACTACAAAATTCTGAATGTCATGAATAAAACAGAAAACTGACACAAGAATTATAAATTCTTATTTGTTAGATCGTTAATTATTAAAAGAAATATTCAACGGCAGAACACCCAATGTCGAAGCACGCCTTTTTGAACAGCGTCGAAAACAATAAACCTGTTTTCATGAACACATTAGAATCGAAAGTTAAATTGCAATTACAAAGAATATTTGCAAACAAAAAGGTGACTGAATTTTTTGCAACAAAAAAAAAATGCATACATTTCAGAAGTGTGTTTTTTTTTTAAACTATTAATGGCCTCTACCCGTTTTTTTTATTTCAGACTTTGCAAACTAAATGCAAATTATAAAAACACTTAAAATATAATAAATATAATCTATAAAAGTATTTTATAATTTATACATCATATATCTTTTTTATTTATTTCAAGCAAAGAATGAAATTACCGTAAATAAATAACAATAAATGAAAATATTCGACTAAATATTTAATTTTTATCTTTATTTCTCTTATTAAAATGAAGCACCTTATTGAAATAAATTTTAAATAATCGCTTCTAATGTAAATAAAGTAATCTGAGTTGCACTCCAAATGTAATATATTTGAAATTTTAGCAAAAATATCCATTAAATATTTTCTAAAAGAATAAACTATAAAGAACAAGTTTTACAAATAAAAATGAAAAATTTCTCTTAAAAAGGAGATGTCATTTAAAACAGTCAAGAAATCGTTGTTTACCAACACCAGAAAATGTTTATTTCTTTTGTTAAACTTATAATATTTCATTCAATTTTTAGAAAAAATATATTAAACACTTATATATTCTATTTTATGTAAAATACATTTCACATTTTGACTTTGATTCCACGATGCATACTCAAGTCACTTAATTAAATTTTTTAAATAGGAAACGCGAAATAAACAAATTTATTTTGATTTCATTAAGGCAATAATTAAAAATAATAACCTGTGCATACATAAGACTTATAATGAAAATATGTCCAGTGAATACTTTTGAACGATAATATAATTTAATAAATTAATTATGTAGACTTAATGTTTCAAGAAAAAGTGATATCACATCTTTTTATTTATTTGCGTATCGTTTCCATGTTATTTAATGTATATTACATATTTATGTTAGACGCAAACATAATTACAATGAGAATGACAACTTTAGGAATTTATATTTATTGTTTTTGATTATATGAAATGAATTCAATTTCGAAATATACGAAAATTGAAATGATTTTACATATTGTGAGAATATTTAATATATGCATTTTAAATTTCTATATATGCATTTCTAATTTAATAAATGCATTTCTAATAGGAAGTAATAAAACCCATTTTAAGGTAAGAAAAATAATAAAATTAATAAATGTAATTGTTAAGAAAAATATTTTTAATGATTTTCTGTATTTAAATTATAATTCATTAATATATTATAAAACCTTACAAAATTAATATCTTAAAATAAATTACAATTTTAATTCAATAATATAAATATGGCAGCAACTTGGTATTAGTTTTCAGAAAATCATTATACAGATGACGTCATGTTTATAGGATCATTATTTAATTATAATAATCTTAAGAAATAACAAAACCATTAAACTTTGTTATTGTCATCAAGAACACACATATGTACAAAAGTTCGAAATTATAGAACAATGGAAAATGAAAAAAAATCGATTATATCTCTTCAACTTTAAAATATGAAAAGATATCATCTTACAAAATGTGTTTAAAAAGACACATTACAAGAATAAATGAAAGAAAGATTTGATTCTATGATTTTAGAAAAGATTGGATTTTACTCATAACATATAATAGTATTTCAGTTGTTTTTTTTCATTAATCTTTAAACGAGAAATAAGAAATTGGATGAAGTATAATAATTTTATTTCTTTTCTTTTGATTTTTCAATACATAAATTCCTAAGTTCTGAAGAAAAAAATTAAAATGCTATTAGACATTTCAATTGGAATCAGAAAGGAAAATCTAGAAGTAAAAGGAGTTGAATAGCATGTGTCTTTATTAAGGCACAAAATAGAAAGATAGACATCATATTCACCGTTTCTTTTAGTATTAAGTTCTAAGTTTGTTAGATTGCAACCGTATTCAGAAACAGTAAAACTAAAACTCTCTAAAGTATCACTTTTCCATTGATACATCGATTACATACAAGATATATATTCTTAGAAGCATAGGATTATACGTAAGATCCAATTTTCTTGCTTATATTTTTCTTGAAAAATAAAAATAAAAGTGTTCTTAATTAACTCTAATTATTTCATTTTGTAATAATTAAAAAATGGTTTTGAGAGCAATAAAAATTTTTATTTCTCATTCATTTGAAATTATATATGACATGAAGATATTAAATCTAGGAATGTGGTAGCTTTCTGTCCAATTATTTTTTGTCACATCAACAATTTAAAAAAAAATATGTCAAGTAATCTAATTATATAATAATACTTTGGCGAATTAAAGTTGTTTATTAATACAATTTTTATGATTTTTGACGTAAACTAAGAAAGAAAATAAATGATGCAGAAAAAGACAAAAACGTAACGTTGAGAGAGAAATCTGAAGATGATGTTTTGATTCTTTCAATAAGGAATGTAGATTGTGGAGATGGAGGAAGTAACTTATTTTGAATAATCTATGATTGAGTTTTCAATAAATATGGATATTTTGATAGATTGCGTTTAAGGTGCCAGAATGAAGATCTACTATTTTCAAGTCAGAGAAATAAACGAAGCCAACGGTGTTCGACTGAATGTAACAGGTTTTCAAAGCATGAATCTTACAAAATCAAGATTTGTTTTGGTGGTTAAAATTCTATTTCAATTTAACACTGTTTAGAAAAAATCTGATTTTCCAGATCTCTCGTCTTAATTTCACTTTTTTCAGGTAACATAAGCGGCTGTGTAAAATGAGTTAAAAATATATTGAACTTTCTATTTCAAAAGACAACTGCACTTTCTACTAATAGATTGGATTGTTCTTACATAGTTTAAAGAGCATTTCTAAGTCTTAGATGTTTTCTTCTCGCGTCTCATAAAATTTATTCATTTATTTATTTATATGGAGGTTCATTTCCCGACAGAGTTGGTCATAATATGATTCTTCATTTCTCCAAATTGGAGGTACCAAATAGTTATAATAGTTATATGTGATATTCCATGCAACAGCATTTATTTTGTAGAGACAAACAATGCAAAATAATATTTTGAAGTAATTTGGACCGGTAGTAAAATGAGTTCTGAGGCAAATAAGCAGTAGATTCTCATCATTTTAAGTATATTCTCTTTAAATCAGCTCTCTACTCTGATTAGAGGCGAAAATTAAATTTTCTCAATAAATCATAATAGCTCACGAGTATACATACGGTAGTAATTATGAAAGTTTCTAAAACGGAGACTAGTTAATTAATAAATTTATATACATAAAGATGCAGCGTTTAATAAACCCTTCAGAAAATGAATTTGAATTCAAAAATCATGCCATATTTTCCGTCTAGAAGAAAACAAAAAAAATTCAAAATATGTTTTCCAATTATTATATTTGACTCTATATAGATGTTAGGAATTAGGTTTTTTTAATGTCAATAAAATATATACATTTTTGTAAATTTTTCCACTCAATATTTTGAATAAACACTCACAAAATACAAATATATAAGTTGAAAGCTATAAGTGTACAGAAAATTGAAAAAGTATTGAAGTTTCTTCTTCTGTTTAATGAAAAAAAATCTTTGCAGTTTAACAAGTTTTCAAAATTGTGCAGTTAACTTATGAACTATATTACATAGTTTCTGAATTCAGAAATAGGCCGCATTTCTATCCAAACATCAAAGACTGTAGATTAATTTTTAAATATTATGAAATTTTTAATTTTTTTGTAATATAAATATTTGCAAAAACTTTCAATATAAACAAATTGATTATTGTATAGATTAGAAAATTGAAACTATAAGGGCATATCACATATTATTATACACTATTTGAAATAAATACACTAGATTTTAGATAAATACACTAGATGAGGGAGTTTTTTTCTAAGAAATTGTTTCTATTATTATGAAAAAAAAAAACTGTATCAAAGGCGAAAAATGGCATACAAATTTATTTTAAACGAAGTATTAAAGTAAATGAATGTTGAAACATAATCTTAACGGCTTGAGAAACGAAGCCCTTCAGGAAAAAAAAAAAATAAAAATCACTAAAAACATAATGGATATTTCTGTCAATTTTTTATTTTATTTTTACATAGCCACAGTCAATTAACATTCCAACACAATTATTTATATACTATGCATGTATTGAAGAAAAATTATTTCTTTTAAAATATTTAAAATATTGTAAAGAAACTTATTCTAACTTGGTGCGAACTGAATAACTCAGTAGTAGAATGCTAAAAACTGAAAGTGACATTTCGTGTCTCACTGCAAGTCAGTTGACTAAAACTTGTTTTGTTATTGATTTACTTTCTGTTGTTTCTCGTTTGATCTAGAATGTTCTTATAGTTTCTGTATCTTTCTAAATCTAGAAGATTCGAATCATTTCGTCATGCGGATAAAAACAGGTGTAAGGTTTAGTTCCTTGAATTAAGTCTCGAGTTGAGATTAGCGAGTGTTGTTTTTGACTTTAGTTAACACACAATTTACCTACGCGATAATATAAAAATGCTGGAATAATCAACTCTAAGATATAATTTGCCTGATAAATTTAATAATAATATTCTAATTATTTCCAAGGACCACTAAAAAGAAAATAAAGTATGCTGCTTTGCAATGACAAAAAAGAAAAATGTTGTACTTAATTGATAGAAACTGGTTTTACAATTACTACTTTCAAAAGCTGATGTTATCTATAGTAATTCTTTAGTAATAAGTCAAGCTTATCAGTTTCATTAAATAAGTATATAATGCATACTTCATAACTTAAGACGTACAGATTAAATTTATGTTAATATTTACAGAATCAGCAAAATATTTCTTCATGACATGCATGAAAAATAAATTACAAATTAAAATAAATATTGAATTATGTTTTATCCCAGTCGGAATGCACGACGTTCACGAAATATCTTCACACTTAAAAAAAATGTCAATAAAACACTGATATTATCATTTGCTTTTGAATATGTTTTTTTTTTTTTTCACAAGTCATATTAGTAGTGAAGTGATGGCAAGTTGTGTATGTATACTGACATTTTTTATTATAAATTAGGGAGAAATCTGTAATGTAATATTATGTAGGCAGTTGATTATTAGTCAGTTTTGTTGGTAATTAATAATTATATTTAATACTAGGCAAATGTCAGTCATTACTCATACGCAGTAATAGGATGCTAACTTTATAAAAATTAAAACTAATTAAAAATTATTTACCTACTAAAAATATTTTATATAATATTGACACAAAAAATTCTGAATTAACCTTTTGGCAATTTTATAAATTACATTTGATCAGTCATAACGAAGTTATTTATGTCTAGCATAATAACGAGCGATATCATCATAAAATAAAACGGGTTTTGATTCTAATTATAAAACGATGACTCGTCAGACTTGCAACGATGAACGTCAAGTAAATTTCTTCTGTTAAAAGCAGCACTGTTATATCTTAATTCTAAACTTTTCAATACTTTTAAATCCTTTTCTTTTACTGAATAGCAGTTTGCAATGTTATTAACGTTTACAATATACTATAAACTATCCAGAATTCCAAAAAAAAAAACTATAGATATTGTTACAAATCTGTAATGTTGCTTCCTAGCATATGTAATTCAATCACTGAAAAGATCGTTTTACGATCAGCTCTGTCGGATGCTGATCGGGTGCCGAGTCAGTGATCCCAGAACTTGGCGACAAACTTAGCGACCATTTGGTGATTTACAAGGAATTTTACAACTTTGGAAACAAAATAAATAATACTTGAATCTTCTAGAATTTTGGGGATAGAGCCAGTAGGAACCAATATATGCCTGATGGTTTCAAAGCCTTCTCTGCGAGCGGGGAACTATAACAGGCCAGAAGTTTCAAGCCGGATATAGTTGTAATCGTGGAAAGAGTCAATGGCGAATAGATAGACGAGTCCAGCAAAGAGCAAGTGTTGTGTGGAACTTAAGCCATTGCTGAATTGAGCTGTGTGCCGAGTCCTGGTGTTTATTGTAGAGGTAGAAGCGAGTGGTTTGAGGAATAGTCAATCGTGTAGTAGTGAGTCGGCAGTTGGATTCAGCTAAAGCGAGGAGACAGTGGGGAATTACAGGTGCTTGGAGAGACCGTAGAGAGTAGCTACGAAGATTCTCTCCTCCTGCTGAATTCTGTCTGGCAGCTTTGGGTAATGACATTGTTATTACTATCGATTATTACTTGTAGGCTGCTGTGTATTACCTGTGTTTGTTTCGGCTGTATGTTTGTCACATTGATTGTGTTTTTTCATCCACTAACAAATTTGAAGGACCCCTGAATTTGTAACAATATTTTTCTAAATTACTGAGCATCCGAATAGAGTAATATTGCATATTTTAATATTTTTATAATTATTTTCGTCTTTATTCTGAATATTGAAGCAATATCATGTGTATTATGCAATATCATGTATCATCCATTTACTTAATTTCTTTCAGAACAATATGATTCATATTTTTAACTTTCCTCTATTAAGCTCTTTGTCTTATCAAGCAGAGTTATTAGACTGCTTTGTTTGTTAATGTTTTATTTAGATTCAATGAGTTCATCAAAATCAGCTTATCTACGTGTTAATTGAAACCGGCTAAATCGCCACTCTCTTATCATGGTATAGTAACTATGATTTAATTTGATAAGGAATAGCATAAATGCAGGACCACTGAAAAGAGAAATAGCTGATAAGGCATAAAAAGTATCTAAAAATGTAATTTAGCCAACAACACATACAGACAATGACATAAAAATTATCTGAAAATTTAATCAAGACTCTTACTTATATTTTTATTCATTTTAGTAATTTAAATTACTTGAAAATCTAAATAAATTTGCAGTTATTTTTAATTTTAAAATTCCTGCGTAATGTTAAATAAAATCTTAATGTTAAATAAGATTTTATTTTTAATCTTAATAAATAATTAATCTTTATTATTATTTTTTTGTAACTTTGAAAGAGCATTTTTTTTTTGTATATTTATATATATGTGTAAATTTATTTCGTGTATCTTCGAAATGGCTCTAAAGATTTGGATCATATTTTATATTTAGATAAGGCTTTGCTTTTTAATTTTATCTATAT
The DNA here is from genome assembly GCF_947563725.1 of Argiope bruennichi. Taxonomy (NCBI): domain Eukaryota; kingdom Metazoa; phylum Arthropoda; class Arachnida; order Araneae; family Araneidae; genus Argiope; species Argiope bruennichi. The sequence goes on along the minus strand of NC_079154.1, from coordinate 74,236,728 downwards.
AGAGAGCTTTCCTAAAGAAACGCGATTTTATACACGGAAAAATTAAGTATTAGAATAAGTATATTCAACTGCCGTTTCAAACTGTAGGCAGTGTAGTATGGTGGTCAGAAGAACTTGAATGACACGTGTGTTGCGGGTCCTCGGTTCGAGTTGAACTTTTTGCTTTCATTTTTTTTATTAATGCATTTTTATTTAATACTAGCCGCCTTTGGCTACCAGCCGGTTCCCCAATCTTAATGCTCGTTAAAATTTTAATAATTAAATATTTTATGTAATTCCTACTTTAATAGCTTCTTCATCAAATATTTTAAAGCTTCAAATTTTGATAGTCATGTAATTCACTCATAATAATATAAAGTCCTTCAGCCATAACATAATATGTATCTCTCTAATTTTCTGTTAGTTCCGGTAGAATTTATGCTTAAAATTAAAATGGAAATGACTAAACTGCAATTAATATAATAATATTTTCTACTGAAACAAAGCATTTTTTTAATAATATGATTACTGATAATAGAGTCACTGAGCGTTTAAACTTTATGGGCACTAAAGAATATCTTTCTTAAGATATGTAATATCTCAAGAATTTGTCAACAAAATTTTCTCAGATTCATCATGAACAGATCGATTCATTAACAATGTTTCATTTTAAATGCATCAAACTTTAAGAAAATAACATGAATCGTTTAAAATAATCAGTCGAAAAAAGGTTTAAAAAACTACTTAAAAAACGATGCACTTAAAACTATAAGCATATACAAAAATATATATAACTAACATAAATACAATTTAATTACAAAAGCATGCAACTAACCTAAAAATAAATTAAAAAATTGAAAACAGGTTAAAAAAATCTACTTAAAAAACGATGTACTTAAAACTATAAGCATATACAAAAAATATATAACCAACAAAAATACAATTTACTAACAAAAGCATGCAACTAACCTAAAAATAATTTAAATCATCCGTTGATAACGGTTGTCATGGCAACAATCAGAATGCGCATGCGTGAATTTTCTTCGCCAGCTCCGGTAACGCAAATGCGTGAATTTTTCTACGCCAGTTGGGGTAACGCTATGCAGATTATACATTTTTAATTTCCTTTATTCTGTGTTTATTTTAATTCAAAAGTACTTCAGAATGAATCTGAAACATGGATTAATTAACAATGTTTAATTTTAAATGCATAAAACATTAAGAAAATAAACAGAATCGTTTGAAATAATCCGCCGAAAAATATTAACCCTAGCCTCATTACTGTTGGGAGAAAAAAAATTGAAGCCTTACTCATTTGGCGGTGGGGAAAATAGAAGATTTTTTTGGCAGAAAAGTTGGCGGTGGGGAAAATGGAAGATTTTTTTGGCGGGAAAGTTAGTTTTTAATTAATACTTAAAATTCTAATTAAAATTTCAAAAAAAACGGACCCCAGGTGCACATTGCCGACCTCTAAAGTATACATGTACCAAATTTGATAGCTGTATATCAAATGACCTTGCCTGTAGAGCGCCAACACACACACACACACACACACACATTGAGCTTTATTATAAGTATAGATATAGATTATGAATATTGGCTTTCGAAGTGTTTTGAACCAGTTCATCTTTTTTGCTCCATGATTTCTTTCGTTTAACATTGTTGTAGACAAATAGTTTCTCGTCCCCAGTTATGATGCGCTTCAAAAGTGGGCCATTTTCTTGATTTTTGAGAAGCAACGTTATGGACCAAATTTCTTTCCATAATTTGACCGACCATAGGTCGAGCTTTGAGATTAAACCTAAGTGTTTCAAATGTTCATGAATTGTCGAATTCGATAAATTTAATCTCTCAGCGATGTCACGAATTATTATTCACCGGTATGCATCAATTAATATTTTTATTGTGCTTTCATTAGCTTCAATTGGCCTACCAGTGCATCTTCAACATAAAAATCAAAGGGTTGAAATTTCGCAAACCAGTTTTGGCACTAGCGTTCTGACAATGAATCTTTTCCATACACATTTTATAATTTTTTTCTGGCTTAAATAGCATTTTTATCTTTTCAATGGCAAAAGTGTAAAATATGCCGAAAATGCTGATTTTCACTTTCCATATTGGAAAGGGCACCAACCAAAAACTACTGAGTAGATTCAATCAAACTTTTTAAGCAAGCCTTGCTATATATAAAACTGGTGGATAATGATTATGCGGCTTAAATATGAAGTTGACTAGGAAAAATACAATCAAGTCTTCTGTTGTGGGAAAAATTACTTTCCGAATAGCCTAATAATTATATTAATAAATTATCTTTCCATGAAAGAATTATTTATTTGTTTTGTATACGATTAACATATTTTTGTCGTTTTTATTCAATAACCTCTGCTGCCACTCTACTACTTAATTATTATTACTACTTAAAACTGAAACCATGCGTAAGAAAATCAAAGTGAAAAATTAACAGTCATTTCCACTTCACATAATTTAAAGATATATTTAATTGCTTCAGAAAAATAAATAAGTTTGCATTAAATAACCACTCCGATTTGCGTAAGGCAAATAAAGATATCTCATGCCATGAAAGTTATAATAAAATATGGAATAAAAATTATATGTGTTTCACAAATTGAAATAATCATATCTCATTAAAATATCAGAAAACTATTTTTCTATCAAATTTACAGCTTTTTTTCTTATTTTAAACAACAACAGAGATAATTATTCTGATGTTTTGAATAACAAGTGGAAGTATTTTATCAGTCAGCAAATAAAGTTTTTCATACTTTTCTAAACTCATCTTTAAATTGAAATATTTTTATTAAAATCTTTTCTTTATAATTAGGCAGATAATGCTAAATTTCAAATCCTAGATGTCCTTCTTAGCAGATGGGTAATTATTTTTTAACATTATTCTTTTGTCCTTACAAGTTATTCTTTCGTACCTTTTGTCCCTTGTTTACTTTCATTCTCTCGTCCTTTCCTTTTTTCTTCATTGAAAATGGTAAATCCTCCCTAATTCCTTTCTAATTTGAAAGAATTCATTAAGTTTACTTACTGCAGCATGAAAAAAAAATTGCTTTATTTTAACAAAGCATATAGTGAAATATTTTTTAAAAAGATTATTGTAATCAAGCCACAACTGGAAGCGAGGTTTACTGCCCTTAAAATTAAATATAATCAAAATTAACCACTGACCTTACGCGCAAGGTTTAGAATGTTTACTTGACTGACTGCGCGAAGAGATATGAGCAGGAAGAATATATTTTTTTCTTACTGTTTAATTTCTTAAAAATTAGTTTATTTAATTATTAATTTCTAAATAAATAATCTATTAAGTAATTCTATTATATTTATAAGATCTGAAGTCAAAGTTCTGGATTTCTGTTCCTGTCTGGATTCTAAAATGGCATTACATTCTTTTTTATGAAATATACTGATCACTTAAATGATTATGTCATGTTCTTATAATATTATATATATATATATATATATATATATATATATATATATATATATATTAATAAGACAGATCATTAAGGAGTAGCATTTATTGAAATCCACTCTTTTAAAGGTATTTTGTAAGAGAATACACATAACAGACTGAGATTGTCAATATTAAAAGAGAAAGTTTTTTTTTTTTTTTTTTTTTTTTTTTTTTGTCATGATCATTTACCAAAAACAGACCTGAAGAAAGTTCGAAAGCTTAAAATTTGTAATAACTCTGTTATTTTCTATATTTCGCTGTATAGACAGCTTTTTTCAGTACTACAAGATTATGAATAAAATATTGAATATAAATGTTTTGTTTAGTTATATTTATTTCACATTTAGGAAAAACACAAGACCCTAACAAAACTTATTATTTTTGCACTTTCTTATAGTAGAAGCTATCAAGCTTAAAAAAGTTGGAACGTGTGCACAGTTGCAAAAGTGTCCACTGTCAAATACTATTTCACCAGTAGCGGTTTGTCAATTAGGCCTGCAGAGTTCTAACAAAGTTCTACTTCGATTTTTTCTTTCTTTAGTTTAAATTATTTATCTATATTTTTCCAATTTATTATTTTATTGCTTTTAGCTTATTTTGTCACTTTGATAATCTGATGATTGACGAAAACAGGAATAAGCAATAAAAATGTAAACATGATACAAGAAAGATTAGAATTCATTTTGAACCAATAAACAAGAAGAACGCAGGACGGGACGATTCATCTTGCCGCTCATGAAAATCTATTCCATACACAGCACATTAATTAATTTGAGCGAGAAAAAAACAAGTCGTTTCTACATTCATGTTCAAAGGCTTTCGAGCTGCAATCTGAACTGACCTGGCTTAAAGCTTTAGTTTTTTTTTTTTTTTTCATTCCCACCCAAAGTTCATCTTCGTTCGCTCTGTTTGTTCGCTCACTCTCTAATTGAATGTTTATGGATCTTGTTTACGATTTTTTTTCCATTAGCAGAATTATTTGTTGGGTATTTTTGAGATGTTGCCCTTTTAAGAAAAATGTGCATGCATGAGGTTCTAAAATGTTATTCAGAAGAAAATTTTTTAAGGTATATATTATTATTGATTATTGCATGTGAAAAAACAAAGAGCGTCGCAGATCATTAGGGCAGATGATTAGGTAAAAGTGAAAAAGTGTGGGGAAAATCGGACTCTGATACTTTCATCTGCTGAATTAATCCTTCGATATTCACATAATTTTCTACTATCAAAACTACTAGGAATTTATTCATATTCTGATTATTTAATTCAACAAATTTCATATATACTTGAGGTTAAAAACTTTAGATATTTATGGGCAAAATATTTTTCACTTTTTATTTTCAATTCTGAAAAATATTTTGCTTTACGACTAATTTTTAAGCTAAGGAACCGGCAGTGAATGCCATAGTTTTGCACGTCCTTATTTTCCACTCCTTGGCTTATTTGTAAAATTTTAGATGAGCAATCTTAATTTTTTGTCACATGATTTTTTTTCTTTTCGTGTATCTCTATTTTACTCGTATATGCATTGAAAGATTCAAACAATAGTTATTAGACTTTAATTCACTTAAAAACTTGATTTTAAATTATTTTGAGCCTTGCAAACCCAATACGAATTACTATAATAGCTTAATTATTTATTATGAGAAAAAAAGATAGTTTCCAAATTAGTATTTTGAAATTACAATGGCATGAAATCGTCCCTTATCAGGTATAATCGTTAGAGAATTAAGGTACAAAAGTTCAAAGGCAGCAACTTTACTAAACTGCTGAGGAATAACAGTCTTTAGAAATACTGTTATTTTCTTCTTCAAACTTTGAAAATAAAAGTAGAAAAACACACAATAAGAAGTTTTAAAGATAGAAATATGAGAAGATTGATTGAAAACACGCTTCGTGTTTCTGGAGAGAGAAAATTTCACCGTGATTGTCACGACAATCCTGCAAAATTTTTGGCACGAACTCGAACAGGAGCTTGGCCTACACATAGTTTTCATCTATAAGAAATATATGGCGTGGGATGTAAGTACATGGATGGGATTCTTTTGTTTTGAATAAAAATCATTTCTCTTGAGTATCAGAGAGTTCTTTTGTATTCTATGTTTGAGGCATGCTTATGAATAAATGAAGGAAAGTTTTCTTGAAGTGGGTTTGAATATCTTAAACTATGTACAATTTCATTGATTCGAGTTTCTCAAAGGCGTATCATAAAATGATTTTGCTAAATTCTACACAATTTTTCAATGTCTGTAATGTAAATGTTTTCCTTTTAGATCAAATTATAAATATGTTAAATGTCATTACTGTTTAAACTATAAGTTGAAATAAATTAATTGATGGACGCTATCTTTTATATTTAAAATTTCTTGATTTGCATTTTAAAAAAATAAAGGGAATTTAAGGAAATGTTAAAAAGAATTATTTTATTAATAGTTAATTTACTAATAATCAATAAAATGTAATAACAAAATCAAATTATAAAAGCATAATAGTTATTGAAATTAACTAAAATAAGAGAAATATATTAAAGAAAAAAATATCAATAATAGAAAATATTACCGAAATAGATATTCAAAAGGGATAGTTACCAATTTATTTGAAGTGATTTGAATATATATAATTGGGCGTCGTAAGAGTAAAAATCTATCTCAATCAATCTGTTATTTGAAAGTAAAATAAGATATTTTTCATAAGTTAAAAAATTACATATATTAAAATGTGTGCAATATATACTATATATGCAAACTATAAGTGGAAATAAATTAATTGATGGACGCTATTTTTTATATTTAAAATTTCTTGATTTTCATATTTAAAAAAAAAATAAAGGGAACAACAAGTATTTTATTAATATTTAAATAACTAATAATCAATAAAATGTAATAACAAAATCAAATCATAAAAGTATAATAGTTATTAAAATGAATTAAGAATGAGAAATATATTTAAGAAAAAAATATCAATAATAGAAAATATTACCGAAATAGATATTCAAAAGGGGTAGTTACCAATTTATTTGAAGTGATTTAAATATATATAATTGGGCGTCGTAAGAGTAAAAAGCTATCTCAATCAATCTGTTATTTGAAAGTGAAATAAGATATTTTTCATAAGTTAAAAAATTACATATATTAAAATATATGCGACATTTTATTTATTGTTAGAAATATTAATATGTTGAAATGCCGCATATGTTTTACTGATAACAGTCATTAATCAATTTTATTTAAATTAGCCAGATAAATATATTTGAGATATTTTTAAAAAAGTTACAATGTTACATATAATAAAAAAAAAGAATGAAATGCGACATTTTATTCATTGCTTGAAATATTAATGTTAAAATACCTCATATGTTTTACCAATGGCATTCATTAATCAATGCTATCTAATTAGACTGAAAATTAGATTTCAATTAATTTAAAAGTGAGATTTTGCATTCATTTCCTTAGATTGCCTACATTTCTCAATCGAATTTGGAATAAGCTAAATATATAATGAAATTAAACAAATAAGTTTTAACAAATGCAAAACTTATTCTTGCTGACCGCTTTTATTAAAATAAGTAGAAAAACATTATATACTATTTATTTTAGGCAGAAACCTCATTGTATTTAAAATTATGCTGAAAATATACGCTAAATTCTACACAAATTTCCCATCAATGAAACAGTTTTTCATTGATGGAAACATAAATTTATGTATTTTTTGAATGATTTAATATCCTCTCATATTGTTAAGCGCTCTTCCTTAAGCAACACTTTATAAGTAATTAATTAAATTAACTCCCCTTTCCAAACCCGTTACTAATTTATATTTTCGATTTTTTACAGAATTAAATATTCCTTAATTATGACTAATTTCTTAACACCTTTATACTTCTCCGAAGAAAAATATCTCATTATTTATATTGCAACTAAGAAGGTGTCTTTTTCTGCTATCGTGTTCATTTTTATAAATGAATTAAATTTATTTATTCCTTAAATATTAACTTTTAGCAAATGTTTGAAGAGATAGTTTCTTTTTTTAAATAATAGAAATCTTGTAATAGATGCCTAGAGGTTATTGGAATCAATTTCTTTATAGACATAACGAATATATTATTTAAAAAAAGGACTTTTTTTTCTTAGTGATGAAATCCACACTATTTTAACTGGCTGGATTAGTAGTTAAAGATGTAAAGAATTATTCTTCTTATTGAAGAAAATGCAATCAATTGGGATCATTATCTTTACGTATAATAAAATTGTGTGTGTGTGTGTGTGTGTGTGTGTGTGTGTGTGTGTGTGTGTGTGGGCGTGCGTGCGTGTGTGCTTCTATCAATGTTCATGCTGCACAGTTTGATTTTTTATGGAACATATAGACATTTAGACGGTGAGAATGAGAGCCTCTGACGGTGGGAATGAGAAACTCACAGCATTTAATAAATTTTACTGGAATTTCAATAATTTCGGAAAAAAGCGGAACTTATGTGCTTTCTCCATAATAACTTTGCAGTATGATTCTTATATTTTTAATCAATTAAAAAATATTTTAATTATATTTCCTGTTAAAGCTTTATCATCGGCAAATTTAAAACTTTATCATTTTTTTTATTCGTACAAAATTTTACTTACAGAAGCTGCATTTTTCCTGTAATCCTGCTAATAATAAAGATATGTTTGTGTGTGTTGGTTAGCGTTACACTGACAGTCTTGAGCTATCACTTTAGGTATAATTTGAAGAATAGAAATATACAACTTGAAGAAACTACTTTGAAATTTTAGTTAACATTTTGATAACATTTAGTTAACACTGAAACATACGTCGAATTTTGAAATTTTTAAAAAAAATATATTATTAAGAATTGTTTTAACTCCCTTTAAAAATTCAAAACATTATCTTTTTAATGGTGTATTTTTTTTGTAATATTTTTTGCATTCCGAATTCTTTTATTTTCATTTTTTTCTCATCAAATATTTAATCATAGGATTTTTTTTTCAATTATTGAAAGCCTGGGATGACAAAATAGGTTTATTATCCAAGGAGGTTTCTTGAAGTGTTAAGAAAATGAAGCATACGTCGACATGAAATTGAGAGATTGGACAATTACATTTTTAATGACATTATGATGTCATGGGATTTCACTCCATCAGCAAGATTTATTTAAGCCATAAATAGAACAAGTTTAACACAATAAAATTTATACGACTATAATGCTTAATACAATTTATTGCTTAAAATATTTTTTGATTAAATCATGAATATCAAAATTATATATTATTAAGAGATATAATGGAGTTTAAAAATAACAGGTGTTTTTGGTAAACTTGTTGATGACTGGAAAACAATTCTATACAGATATTATTGCCCTTTAATATTAAATTACTGAAAATCTTATCTCAAACGTGAAAATAACGTTTTCTTAAAACTTAAAGTTTATTCGATATATCCATATTTTATGTCACATCAAAAATATAAATTTACACAGAGCTTGGCCAGATGATAATTTAAAATATTACCAGAAGTTCTAAATATGATTGTAGATTTAGAAAAAATAAAAGAAGTGTGAAATTACCTCGATAATATTTTATTATAACCACAAATTTTAAATCCTAAATTCTTTGCATATGCTAACTAATGTTGCTTGATTTAAAGATGAAAGCATTTATCAAACATATTACGTTTTTAATTAAGCTTGATGTTTAAAAAAAAATTATAGCAATCAAAAATTCGAAGAGAAGTAGAATCGTGATTTTTTTGTTTCATACTTTATGCAATATTTTATTGCACGCATCCTTATTAAAACAGACTTATTCGTTCATCACAGCTGAGTTATTCTTCAAAAAATGCTTTCATATGAAATCAATCAATTGAGATGTAAATAAAGCACTTTACTGATTAGCATTTTTCTTTTAAAAGCTACAAATCATGCGGTGCACACAGAAATTAAAGTTTCTTCGATATATACCGAATTAACAAAAATAAACAAAAAAAAATCATAATTTTAAAAGTAATTCCAGTGGACTCTTTTAAACTGGCATTAAATCAATGGAATTATCGAAGATTTATCAGCTTTCTTGATGTGAAGAAAGAAAGGGACAAACAAACGATAAACTGAGAGCAAAAAGCGTGAAGAAATAATTGGTAAAAACAAAAGAAGAAAAAAAAAAACAAATACCCAGCAAATTTTTCGCATCAAATATCAAAGATTTTAAATTTGGTCCTTACCTATCTAATTAGAATAAAAAATATATAATGAAAGCATTTGAATTTATGGAAAGGTTTTACGAAGAAAAAGAAAACCTTTTTTTTGAAGTTCGCAGATTTAATGCTTCTTCTCATTGTTCAAAACATCAAAAATAATTACCTCTTTGCTTCATATGCTCTAATTACTTTTTTTAAAAATAAGAAAAAGAAATTACCGATTTTTTTGTGGAAAAATAAAGCTTTGAATGAATTGTTGAGCCGCGTTATTTCATTTATAGAAACTGATATGCTTTAATTTTACACTCTAATTGTTGGGATGGGGCTTTTATAAGAGAAAAAAATATTTTCCTTAGGTTTGATGAATCGTACATATAATTATCAGAATTTTCATCCAGTTTGTTTTAGAGCTTTGTTGTTTTTAGATTCTACACCTGACTAAGACGATATTCAATAATTTTTTTATGATATATATATATATATATATTACATTCATTGATTAATGACCGTTCATTGTTTGAATCTTAGGCATTTGAAAATTAAATAAAATATTCACCGAAATAAAAAATGACATTTCAATCAGTATTGCATACTAGATTATAGATAATTATATCGTTAATTAAAACAGTAATTTAAAATAATATTATATAGATACATGAAATTGAAAAAAAATTATGTAGAAAAAGAGTAATAAATTAAATAAATGTAATCAAACAATTTGAATGAAATAAAATAATGAAACTCATATAATTATTTGTAGAAAAAGAATCTTACTTTTGAGATGTTCCGAAACTTCCTGAACCGTCTCTCAATTTTCACTCGATTGTGCTGAGTATCGTACAAAAATGAAATATTCCAAAAATCCGTTATTTACCAAAATTGTTTGAACACCCCTATATTAGAAAACCCCTATATTAAAATGGTTGGGTTTTATGTTTTTTAAAATGCGATGTTGATTCAGTTTAAAAATAAACCTGGGTTGATGCTTTCCAGTATTCAATGTTTCATATATAAGTTGCATTAGAAGCCAATTCACGAAATCTAATAAATTGAAGTCACATATATATTTCTTTGTCTAGAAAAAAACACACATCTGTTTATAAGAATCCGTTATTATGGGATTATTCACCAAGAAAAATGGGCTGAGCAATAATATTTATAACAATAGAAAAAAAGTACTTTGACAATTTCCTTTTTGTTTTAGCTTTATCAGCAGGCATAATCATGTCTTTAATGTCTTTCAAATGAAGATAGATCTCCAATTAGAGAGATTATACTTCAAAAATAAGAGGCTTTATTTTGATTATAATCGGAAATATTTCTCCTAATATTATCAACAAGCATATAGAATAAAATAAAGGGAATGAGGCGACACATATATTTTTGGATATTAAGAATATTGCTAATAAATCGCAATAAACATTGAAAGAGTTATCTTCCAAACTATCTTCTTATGTGATAGTTTTTTTTAAATCTTTTTTTATAAAGACAATTTTTGTTGTTTTAAAACAGTTGTTTTTTAAAAATATTATTTACTTTGAAACGTCTAGAATATTTTTTAATTTAAAAAATAATCTAATGCAAACAATAACTATATTAACAAATGCTTTAAAGTTTTTAAAATATGATTAAAAACAATCCCATTTATTATGAATATATAATAATGCTTCCCTGAGCATTTAATACTTAATTAAACTATAGAAGTTAGCAGATATCTCTAATGAACGCTAAATAGATGACATAATATATGACACCCGGCCTCAGTGACTATCATTTAGCGACATTGGTGACCAAAACCAAAGATTTTTGGAATGCGTGAATATATATTGGGATCTTAAATATGGTACATTTTTAGATAGTTTGATACCTTATCATAGTAACTATAAAAGCCGAGAAGCACAATAGAGACCGAACAGTAAAATAAATCCTCTCTTTAGAGTATTGAAAGCCTGTGAGCCTTTTCAGAGCCTTTTATGATGTTTAATAAAAAAAATGTTTTTGCGTTTTGTTGATTTCTGCAAGTACTCTACTTTATGTTTCGCTACTTGTGCTTGTCATGCTTTATTTTGGAGTAAAAGTAACAACTTTTTACTTAAAAGTGTCATTTCTTTTTGTCAGTTTTGTTGATTTTTCACTATACATTCAGAAATCGGATTTACCTTATCGATTATATATATAATTATTAAACGCAAGAAATTTTTTCAAATTTAGAAAAAAAATACAATTTTTATTTCCCTCATTCAGATTTTCTTATCTATATGATTGGAGCCATTCAGTACTGAATTTCATTTCATCGTCAATCGAATGTATATTTAATTCCATGTCTAAGAAATCAATTTTGACCGAAACTTGAGAATTGGGAAACAGAGATAATAGATACGCAATTCTTCTGTCTCCTGTCTCGTCTTATGTAACCTAACGTGTTTCTGAGATATCGATGTATATATTTAGAAAGTAATAACTATACAAGCAATAAATTTTTTTGGTGAATTTGACTTTTACTAATGCAAAAAGCTTCAATTATTATGATAAAATTATCGGCAAATTTCCTTAATCTGGCCTGTTACATTTTTTTTGTGCATGTGTGTTAATATATTCACAAACGCACAGGCAAGCAGAGCGATTTACTAAATTATTTCATCCATAAAATTCGAATATGGGGTGAAACTGTACACAATATTTCGTTCAACTAGGGTATTGCATGCTTTAGCTAAGCTTTTCATTTAAGATGGATCTGCAATGAGAAGTGTGTAACAAAAATCTTTTTTTGTCAACTTTGGTGGGAGACTTAAAACGTGAATTCGTCAAAATCACGAGGTCAAATATTTTCATAATTATGAAACTTCCTATTCATTTATTTTGAATCAGTTAAGTGAAATTTTCATAATCAATTACATAACAACAAAAAAGCTAAGAGAGCATTTGTCAAGATTAAGGATTTTAAAACTGTAAAATATATAACAAATACTGGAAAGGTATTATTATAATTTAGGCATAATCTGCAGAATAATTTGTAAAAAAATAGAATGTACATTAGTATCAAATTACTCTAGAATAGAGTCATGATTCTTACATAAATTGTTTCAGTGCAAGGAAACTAAATTACCAGAGAAAGTTGTAACATAAATTTTTACCAATTACAATGTAAAATGTGTGAGTGTATGTATTGGCGTTTAACTAGAGCCTCCAACAGTGGCGCAAATATAATTTGCAGTGTAAATATAGAATTCTTAGGTCAAAGTTTTAAAATTCTAATGAAATGTAAAACAAAGCGTTAAAATCAGACTTACAAGTGTAATTTCCGAACACATTGTTGCTTTCTGTGTGCGGTTGGGAATTCAAAAGTTTATTATTGAAATTCAATCACACCTCTCAATTGTGTCCAAGGTCTTATCCTGTTGCTTTCTTCTTTGTGATTTTCGTCTGTTGTCGAATGTTCTAATTTCTGTAGTTCAAATCGTATAGTATCTTGTATGTATATAAATAGAACCAAATCTACATTCTTTTAGATTGCATTCAATTAGTAGAAAATACCCCTTTTCGTAAATGCTGAGCGTTAAACAACTAAGTAGTTTTTTTTTAAAGCATTTTTAATAACTTAAAGTTCAAATTTTCTTTTATTATAAAAGTCTTAAAACAGTTGAATTAATTTTCAACAGAAAAACGAAGAGTATTTTTTTTAATTACCAAAGGTTACTGTTCATATTTTTGATGTTTTATGGAATTAATTATATAGTTTTTAATTTCTATCTTTATATCTTAAAAGAGATTTCTCAATTTTGTTAATCACGCATTCATTGTTCTAGAAAATTTATTTTAAAATTAAAGCTTTTAGGAAATTCCATGAGATATATGAATAAAAACTCCTTTCCCTCTCTTAATCCTTTCTACTCGTAAGGAAAAAGGCAAAGTAAATCGTATGGAAAAAGGGAATCCTAAATTCTTTCTACTAAAAATTTAATCAGCTTAAAATTCAAAAATAAAATATTATATATAATTTTTTTATCACGAATATAAAAAACACTAAAGAAGAATTAGGCTCATTTATTATGTGGATTCTAATAGATTTGTTTACTAATTAATTGGTAATTAAATTATAAATTTAAATCTCATAATACAATTTATGAAATTAAAAAAAACGAATACATGGATTAAAAGAAGCGAAGGATTTTATACTAATTTGTATGAATTAGTTTTAAATATTTTTATAATCTAAATGTTAACTGGTTAAATATATTAGAATAATTAATATGCTCCATATCCTAAATAAATACCTTGTTTTATAAAGTCATTGTACTAGGGTTTGTAGTAATATTAGTTTGAAACATGCAAACATTAAGCTGTAATACAGTCATGTTTTGAAAAGAATCACACATTTTCAAAACATGTGTCTTTTTATAATTTAGCATGGATAAATTATGTATATCAACAAACATGCTTTGTCAGTATCAACAAATTAATTTAAACTTCTGTCACTGAGCTAGAATTGTCGCAGGAATTTCATAACTCGATATTTTCCATTTATAGCTTCTACTTCAGCTGGAAAATTGACAGTAACTCTGGTAAGAGCTTTCAAATCGGGAATGGTTGTAGTAGATGATACTAGGTTCATTCTCAGAAATATAAATCTGAGATTGAGATGGATAAAGTAAAAGCGTTTTTAGTAGTTTCAGAGGAGCAATCAATTCACCAGTAAGGCAAAGTGTTATTTATGTAGTTACGTACTTTTTGTAATAAATTACATTGTTGTATCATAAAAAAGTCACAAAGAAATGTGTAATATAAGAGTAGTAGTAAATAAAATCACGTCATGTATCTTTCATACTTGCCAGCATTGACCTGTAGCTTCTGATATTGTGAATGTAATATGGAGTTTATTTTATAGAATATATTCATATCTTTCATATTTATCAATTATAAAAGATACTACTGGAGAATATCGAGATATAAGATAACATTATAAAATAAAATCATATCGTTCATTTTATAGCGTTGCCAGAATCCATAATGGAGATAAAGATATTCAATTCATGTTACAGTTTTTTAACAAAAAAAGGATGATACTTTATACCTGTAAAATATTTACATTACAGGTAAAACAGTTCTGTTATGGTTGAATTCATTTAATAGCGTAACGGCATTTCATCACATTTTTTTTACAGAAATCTGGAATCATATCTATAATACTTGAACATATTGCGATTATAATTTTCTAATTTGAAAAAGATTACAAGCGATTATCTGTTGGGCAGTAGTAGATTTCCTTTTATGAAATACTAGCCGCCTTTGGCGACCAGCCGGTTCGCCAATTTTAATGTTCGTTAAAATTTTAATAATTAAATATTTTATGCAATTCCTACTTTAAAAGCTTCTTCATCAAAATATTTTAAAACTTCAAATTTTGATTGTCATATAATTCATTCATAATATTATAAAGGCCTTCAGTCATAACGTAATATGTATCTCTCTAATTTTCTGTTAGCACCCGTAGAATTTATGTTTTAAATTAAAGTGGAAAGAATTAATCTTCAATTAATATAATAATATTTTTTACTGAAACAAAGCATTTTTTTTATGATATGATTACTGAAAATAGAGTCACTCAGCGTTTAAACTTTATGGGCACTAAAGAATATCTTTTTTAATTTATGTAATATCTCAAGAGTTTGTCAACAAAATTTTCTTAGATTCATTATGAACAGATCGATTCATTAACAATGTTTAAATTTAAATGCATCAAACACTAAGAAAATAAAACGAATCGTTTAAAATAAACGGTTGGAAACAGGTTTTAAAAAAAAACTACTTAAAAAACGATGTACTTAAAACTATAAGCATATACAAAAAATATATAACTAACATAAATACAATTTACTTACAAAAGCATGCAACTAACCCAGAAATAATTTAAATCATCCATTGATAACGGTTGTCATGGCAACAATCAGAACAGAATGCGCATGCGTGAATTTTCTTCGCCAGTTACGTAACGCAAATACGTTATTTTTTCTACGCCAGTTGGGGTAACGCTATGCAGATTATACATTTTTAATTTCCTTTATTCTGTTTTATTTTAATTCAAAAGTACTTCAGAATGAATCTGAAAGATGGATTAGTTAACAATGTTTAATTTTAAATGCATCAAAGATTAAGAAAATAAACAGAATCGTTTGAAATAATCGGCCGAAAAATGTTAACCCTAGCCTCATTACTGTTGGGAAAAAAAAAACTGAAGCCTTACTATTTGGCAGTGGGGAAAATGGAAGATTTTTTTGGCGGGAAAGTTAGTTTTTAATTAATAATTAAAATTCTAATTAAAAATTCGAAAAAAGGAACCCCAGGTGCACATTTCCAACCTCCAAGGTATACATGTACCAAATTTGGTAGCTGTAGGTCAAATGGTCTGGCCTGTAGAGCGCCAACACACACACACACACACACACACACACACACACACACACACACACATTGAGCTTTATTATAAGTATAGATAAACGACCATTTCCAAAAGCAATTTCTGATTAGAAATTCCGATTGATACAAGTTCTTACTAGTATCGATAGTGATTTCATTAAGAATATATGGCAGTTATTGGATTGCAGATTTTACATTCGGCATATATCAAAAATTACATGCCATATATATGATCACAACCAAAGATTCTGATACAGCAAAAGTTTGTGATTAAAGACCATTTAGATATTTCGCAGTTGAGTTTTTGTGATTTCTGTATTCAATTGAATTTTGTAATGAAGTATATATATATATATATATATATAGCAGCAATATATATACTTCATATTTGTAAGAAGTATAGCTTTATATACTTTTATAGCTTTTTTCATATTTTTAAGAAGTATAAAGCTGTGAAATAAAGGCGGCAGTTTTAATTCTTTCTATTCTTTCATTCAATTTATGATTATAAGTTAAGAATTAAATTAAATAATTTTAGAATATCTTGAGTTTTCAATTTTCAAGGAAATGAATGGAATTATGATTCGTGAAAATAATATAAGCAAATATTTATTTTTATTCTTAATCAAAACTAATTGAATTTATTATTAACTCAATCACATCGAATAAATTATATAAATAAGTTATTTAATATATTTTCATAATTAAGATTTCCAACAGGTCATAATTAAGCAAGTAGACAGAAAGCAAAATGAATGTTTAAGATGCATACGAACACGAATGTTCAGTTTTGGCGTTAGTGAATAAAACGTTCCTGGGTGGTCTATCATGAAACGCGAAAGAAAAAACAAAATTGTTTGTCTACTCCACTCTTCTTTGGTTAAGGGTATCTTTTTTGCATTTCAAAGCCAGGCATTTCTTAAAATGGTTCTATAATTATTTTCCATAATTTCCAAAAGTAATTTTAAAAAAATTGACTCTGTTTTTATTATATGGAAATTTCAAGCCATTCTTCAAAACTAATAATAAGACTGTATCACAGTAAATTTACAAATCCATTTTATTTTTTAAAAAACGAATATGTGTACAAGTTTTTACAAAAATTTAATAATCTGTCCTCATTAAAGTTTGACAAATGAGGTAAGAATTTGTCAAATATAAATATTTTCTCATGATTACCTAATTTATAATTTTAAAATGCAAAAAAAACGATTATTTTTAGAATATATAATTATATTAAAATTTAAATTAATATTACAAACTTGCAAAATATTAAATTTTACTTAAATTTAAAAAAGACTAAATTAACTATAATAAACTTTAATTAATATTAATAATACATGAATAAGAATGAGAATATACGTTATAAATTTGAATCAATTTTTGTACTAAGCAAGTACAAACTGTGATCATAAATGTACTCTTAAACAATTCAAAGTAACTTTATTAAGAATATTTTAATGAAGTTTTTTCTAAAGCAAAATTTATTATATATTGCTGTTTTCAGTATAATATATTTCAAAGGACTTCTAATACAACTTCAAAATGCCTGGTTTCTCAGAATTCCTCTAAATCTAGACATTTTACATTTTCCCTATCACATGAAAAAAAGCATAATTATTAATTGCCAAAAATGATTACAAAGCAAAAAACTTTCAGATTATTTAAACATTTCCCATCTTTCTGTCATGAAATTCATATCAAGATTTTTCCCTTTACAGATAATACATAACATGGTTCCATCCTTCATTCTATGACTCTTTCCCTATCGGTTCCTCTTGTGTGTATGTCCGTTTTCCGGTTCCGCTGCTGAACGCTTTCGAGAAAGGAAATCGTAACATTTGAAAAGTTCCCATTTAACAACATTTTAGTACACCATTTAAGATGAACTTTCAGACCTGGATTTCCTCACATTTCGAACAGATTGGAGTGATGGATGATTTTATTCGGTTGTCATTCCTAAGTGCTGAATGAACACTTTCCGCTAGTGACATTTCGATCTTTGCTCTTCTTGGACAGCTGGTGTGATACAGCAATTCTTAATGGCTTTCGTTAGATCATTTGTCATTTTGATGGGTCATCTAAAATATAATCCGTACTAATGAACTAAATATTTCGTGTTTTGTTTTATTAATATCTATATAAAATCTTAAAATGATCGTTTTTTCTATATTATTTAATTCCTTAACCTAAAAAAAAATATTTTAAGACATTGAAAAATCATCTTAATTTAAGTGCAGTTTGAAAGTGATTCCCTCATCTTTGAGTTCCAAAGGGATCTAGTTCGTTTAAAATTTCCTTAATAAAAAAAAGTATAATTGATTGTACTTATTCCCAGAATCGAATATCTTTATTTTCCAAAGAAATAAAAAATTAGAAAATAATAATATGTGACTTTAATACCAACTATTTTTAAAAAGTTAACAGAATATTTTATAATTACTCAATGTTTGTGTATTTACATCAATTAGCAACAATTAAAAAACTGAGTCTACTCTGTTTTTATGAGCCAAAAGAATATTATATATATATATATATATATATATATATATATATATATATATATATATATATATAAATAAAATATGTGTTAAAATGATAATTAAAGCCCATTGTTTTTATCTAAAAGATAGTAAACGTAAAATACAGTAAAGAAATTTTGGGACTTCCTTTAACTTTATTTCAAAATATAAGAAAACATATGTCTCGAAAATTTAAGAAAACTCATGCAGGTGTAATTTAAAAAAAAAGAAAATTACAAGTAAGAATAAAAGGAATTCAGAAACACACAATGCAATATTAATGATTTGTAAATTGAAAGAAAATAAAATGTTTTAGTCAATGTCGGAAATCGAAACGATTAAGTACGTTATTAGAAAGATAATCTGTTAATTTTTTGAATGGTTATGATTTTTATACTAAATCATTTTTTAATTATCTACTTTAGATATGAAGATATATTTAGATATGATTTGAGGAAAACAGTAATTATTAGTAGAATTTAAAAATTTTGAAGCTTTGTTATTGTAAATGGACGATGGAAGGAAATACTCACCTCAAAATAAACGGAAAAGCTAATTTTTATTAAACTATAGGTAAGAGCGAATATGTTTCTGCAGATTTCGCAATAAAATAATTTTTTTGAAGACAATAACATCAAAAATCAATGAAAAGGAAAACCCAATTTTTTACTCAATTCATCTGTTAATTCACTTTCCTATACCGTGAAAGATGCAAAGAGAGGAATTCTACACACAAAAAAGGAAATTAGCAACTAAAATCATTGATAGGATAAATCTTGTTGCTGCCAATGCCACAAAAATGCTAAAAGTTATAATACAAATATGAAAAATATTATATGAAAAATTTCAATGATATTGCAATCATGAAAGTGTTTATACAAAAATGAATGGCAAATAGAATGAAACTCAGAGAAAATATTCATTTTGTAATCAATACTAAAATACATTGTCACATATTAAATATTTTCAGTGCTAATATTTTCTCAGTATGTATTTACAGCTTTTTATGATTACTTTTTATTGTTAGTTAATTTATCTTCATAATTTTCTCACAAACTGCAGAAGAAATTTGTTTCTAATCTATTTATAAGTTTTATCTACAGATGCCTCTTAACTCCTATATTTTAGGGTCATCTTACATTCCTCGCCACAAAATAATTGCTCCTGATACTACTCATACACATATTTTCTTCTTTTTTTTCTGATATATTTTTGTTGCTTATGATTTTCAAGAAAGTCTTTGATACAAAAAAGTCCTTACTTATTCATCTTCCCCCCCCCCAAAAAAAAAAGAATCACAAACATGATTAAATTACCAATTGACCATGGTGAATTATTCCAATTTGATTAACCCTTTAAATATTCCCCTGTAATATTTAATTAATTCACGTATTTTATTCTCAATATATTCTAAAGCTTTCTCAAGTACTTAATTTTTATAATCCTTTATTTTTTCACTCATTACATTATTATGTTCATTGATCCAGTTTTATTGTAGTCCAGATATTTTTCATTTTAGTTTTTATCATTTTTTGTTATGTTATATGTACTCGTATTTTGTCAATGTATGTTCCTTGCAGTTAAAGTTTTTTTTTTTTTTTTTTTTTCAATGAAGTCCACTTTCAGCTATACCAAACGGCAAAGCAGCCACGCGAGCTCTAGAAAGGCAGGTGTGGTTTGGTGTGGTGTTAAGTGTAGGTTATGAAGTTAGAAAGGTAATTTTAAAAAAGGACATCAATATGTTTTACAATATGCTATAAAAGTATTGTATCATGCAAAGCATAATATAAAAAAATTAAAGTTGCCCGGAAAATGCGGAAATACTTAATGAATATAATAATAATTATATAATAATTACTTCTATTGTTACTTAAATGAACAACAAGAACTTTGGTGTTGTACTATAATAACAGCTATTACAAAGAAGCGCTGCTTTCTTTTGACGATTCTCGACAGTTAAAACATGTAAAAGTTAACATCCAAAAACTGAAAGCGTATTTGTGCTTAAAGAAAATATGAGATTTTGAGCATCTGGACCTTTTCTATTTCATTTAGTTTCGGGAGTTCACAAGCACGAAGTATTAAACGTGACTGGGGGGAAACAAAATTATTTTAATATAAGGGATTGCATGAAAGTCAAGTGGAAATTTTAATAAATTCGGCTGAGATAAATTCTTCTAAACTTTACAGAAACTTTTTAGAATATTTTTTCAAAAGAAAAAGAAAGAAATATGCAAGAATAAATTGCCGCGGAAACTCATTTAGTAAATTGTGTTCACATTCCAAATATATTATAATTTTTAATTAATGATAAAAAATTATATTCTTATACTATTGACTATAACCGAATTTCCTACTAATGATGTTGTTATATAACTTCTGATATTATAAATTTGTCAGGGAAAAACTATCTTTAACTTCTAAATATACCAATAAAATGTTCTTTATTTTTTTATCTGATACTAGTTTTTAATTTTCAAATTTCAAATGAACTTTGTTTACTACATCAGTGTCATGGTACATATGATAAATGTATCTCAAAAAGAATGAAAAATTGCTTTTCAAAGTTTCAAACAGATAAAAAAAAAAGATTTATTCTTTATGCATTATGTCCTTTATGTCGAATAAGTTATCTTCTATCTTTTGATGAATCGATTTCTTATTACTATTCTTTCTATGATTGTGATAAATATTATTATTTAATTTACATTAAGACTTTCTAGGAATTTCGGGGTACACTCTATATTTTCGACAATCGCGCTTTAAATTTTCTATTTAAATATACTAGAAATTTTCAAAATCTAAACTTACAATTTTTATTATTTTTAAAAAAATATTATTTCATCTAAATAAATTGTCTTTGTTTTTTCAATAATAGTAAAAATAAAATAAGAAACAAATGGTTTTTAATAACAACAATTGAAGTAAATCATGCACATGAGTATAAGAACTGAGTGAGATTAAAGATCCTGGAATGAATGATAAGTATAGAAGAAACTTTCTGTAAAACAAATAACATTTATATATACATATTAGGATTATATGAAAGTCTGATAAATCGAACATAAATGTATAACTCAAAATTTTTATCAGGAGTTTGACACTTTTCATAAGAAATATATCGGAAAGACATAAAAATTGTCAGAATTTTATTATTCTAACAATTATCTAAAAATACTTCACCCATTTAATGAAAATAAAAATTTAATTAATTTTTTTTTGTTTAAAAATTTTCATAAATTGAAATATAGTAAAAAAAAACAAACAAAAAAAAAACAGATTACTTACAAAATAATGTTCCATGATTCTAATTTAGAAAACTCTGAGTCCTTTATGAGATAATACTATTTGTTAAGCAATAAAAAACACAAAATGAGTTTTCTAAAGAAATAAATGACAAACCATTTAAAATTTTAATTGTGTTTGAATGACATTCAAATGTTCATGAAAAATGCCCAAACGTCAAATCAAATGCTTAAAGCGAACTCGAAACTTTTCCAAGTAGAATATTTTTTATGAGTTCATCAAGATTTTAATGATATATGAATTTGAATTGCTATTTTATAAATATTTAATTTAATGAACAAAATGTTTCGAATATAGTATTAAAATACGTAAATTCAAATCTAATATTCACTTTATTGATCAAAAAATTACTGTTTAAATTATTTTTCAATGACGCCTGGAACATAATTTAAAATCTGAACATTTGGAAAAATGATTAACGAATGAATTTCTTTTTTCGTAGAATTCAAATGTCATTTAGTAAATTTCTAGTTTTATGCGCCAAAAGTATTTAAACTTTCTCACAAAAATCTAAAAATTTTCTCAAATCTTCAAATAGGTTTTACATTTTATAACGTGAAATAAATTATATATTATATATATATATATATAATTATATATATTCAATTTTGAAGAAATTGTTTTAATTAGGAAAATAATTCCTAATAATTAATTAGGAATAAATTTAATTAAATCGCAAAGTTTATTGTTTAAATATAATTAAAAAGTGGCAATTATAATTATTTATTGTTATTTCTGAACGTCTTCCTATTCAAATGCAGAGTGAAACTCAATTTACTCTAAAGAATCTATCTAAAAACATCTGTAAGCAATTTTATTATTTCTGTAATTATGCATTTAATTTCCTATCAGACTGATATAAAATTTGAAAATTGTAAATATATATATATCTTTTTTTTTGACATTCAAAAACATCTGCGCATCAACCAAATAAGTTAATTAACTTTGAGCAAATTATAAGCTTTAATTTAACAATATCTGTACAGTTCTTGCAACATCATGTATTTTGTTAAAGCTTGAATTCGAAAAACATAAATAATTTTATATAATCTGATAAGTTTAAATTTTTAGAACAGCAGAAGAAAGTAATTTAAAAAAGTATGAAGCCCAAATCGTGTTTTTGAAATTTAGAAAATTATTAAGAGAAAAGAAACCATTTATATTTATTTTCAAAACAAATCTTTAAGAATGGGAAAAAATGTACTTCAAAGCCCGCAATTTCAAAGATGTGGAGATTTTTTTCTATCAAAAATATTATACTTCCTATTTTTAATTTTGATTTTTAAATGCCTGATTAAAGTTCCAAAAAATAATTAGTTATAAATTGCAAATCTCTTTAAACATTTTTTTTTGAAAAATTAAATTATAATGGAGTATTCAATTACGCCTGTTTATTTCATTCGTTCGCTACCAAAATATTTTATTCTCTGTAAACGGGAAAGATGGAAAGAAACATTACCTAAAAATTAAGAAAAAAAGATGCTTATTTAAACGAAAAACTAATTTAAGTATTTAATTCCTTAACAACATCAAAGATAAAAATACTGGACTTTGAAAAAGATAAGAGCAGTTACTTTTTAATTTAATAAAATAAACATTCCGTATCGCAGCAAATAGAAGATTTTTTCTGAAACATTTATTTTTGCGCTAATATTGAGTAAAAAGTTACGAGAAAAATTAAATTTAATTTCTGTTCTCAATAGCTTGCGAATTGTAAAAATATTAATTAAAGCAAGCTTTATATCTGGAATTGCTTACATGATTAAGATAATTTGTTTTTAATGAAATTCCACATTTTTTTAAACCTGATTATATTCAAGTTTTAAAAAGATCAGAAGTATCAGTACTTGCAATAATTTTAAAATTAAATGCATAATCTTAATTAAAAATTTGAAATTGATACTCAATTGTTTTATATTTTTTTGCCATGCAATCCTCTTTTGAGAGTTTAAAACATGATTTATCCATTTGATCATTATTTCGTCTTCGATTTTAATATTTTTGAATACGTTTAGTGTATTACTTTTTTGCGGATACATTACATATGCAGATTGCATTGTATATTTGGAATATCTCTCACTGTTTTTATGGATACCAGAGTCAACATTTTAATATTTTCTATACCTTCTGATGTAATATATTCATATAGTCCAAGAGTGATATATATATATATATATATATATATATATATATATATATATATATATATATATATATATATATATATATATATATATATATATATTCACAATTTCTGAGAAATATGATTTTCACCAATCAAAACTAAACCCCTCATTCAACCGTTATATACATATATATGAAGACGGTTGATTAAATGTGTAATTTTTATTGGTTTACATAAATATAATCTGTATTTGCAATACAGATACATAAAGATGTATAAATATTGTATACATCTACATATAAATTCTATAGTATTTAAGAAAACATGATTTCGATAAACAGGGTATATTCAATGGAATCCAAACATCTGTTATATAAACATATAATATTCGGTATATATATATATATATATATATATATATATATATATATATATATATATATATATATATATATTATATATAAGAAAAATGGTCGAAATAATGAGTTATATTTTGTGCAATCTGAGGCAACAAATATTCTGATGAACATATTAAGCAACGAATATTAAGCATGTGTAATTTTTATGCAGCCCATTTGTCCTCTAAGTCATATTTAATAAAATATTCTTGACACACTTTACTTTTTAACACAAAAAGATCCATTCATTTGAGACAAAAACTGAGTGAGCAATAAAAATTTGAATATTACTATTTTATAAAAACGAGCAGGTTTAGACTGTTCCATCGAATAGTTCGAAAAAGATGTGCCGTTTAGAGACTGAAATTTCTATAAGGCAATCTCATTTGAAATTAAAAAAAAGTGCTGATTTCTCTAAAATAATAATTTCGAAAGTGTCAGGACTGGCTGAGGTTTTGAGCTGAAAATTATAACGTCTTTGTTTTCCATAATAAAATAAAATAAATTTTTTTCCGAATTACATTTACTGTGTACAACAAAATTAAACACTATTACTTACATCATTTAAATTATTTTGGAAGTAAAACTAAAAATATTTTGACGAATCGAAAAAATTATTATTGAATTATCTTATGAAGCATTTATTAAATTTTAAAAAAATATTGTAGTATTTATATATAATTAACCTCAATGTTGAACACTTATCATTTCTGTACTCTAATTTTTTGAAAATATATTTGATTTCAACATACAAGTTTTGTGATGATAAAATATAGGGGAAGTAATACCTAACAGCTTCTGAATTAACAGGAGTTACATATCAAAATTTGAAAATTAAAACTGTTTTGCTATAGAAGCCATTAAGACCAAGATAAATAAAATATTTAAATATTTAATAGAACATTTTTGAGATCATTATTCCTTCGGACCAGAGGGTCGATATACGCTTCTTGTAAATTATATAAGAGAGAGTGAAAGAAGTAAAAGGAGATATTCTCAATTTTTTCCTACATAAATTAAAAATTAAACAAAATTACGGAAATAAATCTATCAGTTTAAGTTGAAAATAAGTTTAAAGTTTTTTAACCTTTAACTTATTAACATTAAAAGTTTATTAACTTTTGAAAATTATGCAACGGCAAAACTTATAATGACACCAAATATAAATAATGTTTTGCAGTCAACAAAATCTGCGAATGGTTTTAAAGAATGGATTATAAATTTTAATTAAATTGTACCAAGTTAATTTTTATTATCCTTTCTTCCATCCAGATGTTTAAATATGTCCTTTTAATTTTTAAATTTATCAGAAATTTAAATATTGAAAATATACATCGAATAGACAATCCGTTTTTCAAATAACAGAATACATGAAACTGACATTTCATTCAAAATTCGAAATGAAAATTGATTGATTGTATTTTTGAAGTAAATAAACACAAAACGTGAAATTCTATTAGCATGTTTATCTTCTTCACTCAAATCCGTAATAAAGGCAGCAATTAAATAGTTATCATTACACCATTAATTCTTGCTATGTGTTAAAGAAAATTACGTTTCTTAAAAAATGATTAATTGATTTCCCTGCTGGAGAAAGCATTTTATCGATTATAAAATATCTATTCCTTTTTATTGAATATTTGGATACTGTCACCATATATTCTCAATGAAATCAGTGCGAAATATAATTTCGAAAAATACTATCGGCAGCGGTATAATGAACGACTCTAAATAATACATGCATTAGAAAATTCTTGTTAACTTCCTTTAGTCAATAATCTCTGTCTTGTTCATGTCATAACGATTTATATAATTTTATTTTTCTTTTATATTCATGCTCATGATAACATTATTTTAAATGATACCTTACATAATGGAACTCTTTTTTTTACTGTAAATATAATTCAATGGCATTTTTTGCATAATTCATCTTTTTCAAATGTATATCAACTTATTATAAACAAATTGTTACAAATCTGAAATAATAATAATAATAATAAAAAAGATTGAAATAATTTTATGAAAATGGTCCGCAGAAATTTATTTCAATAACATGCTTTAACACCTAAAAAATAATGACATTATTGAAATATTAAATCTTGAAATAGCGTATTAAAATATCACTGATTCGCCTTATGCAAAGAAAGATAGCTTTCATTTTAAATAATTCCATCTCGTTAATTAGGTCCAACAATTAAGGTATACTGATTTTTTTAACTCGTTTAAACAATAGCGTGTGCATTTACAGAACAGAGGTAAATAATTTAATGATTAGCAATAAAAAATGCATTTATAATTTAGTGCAATTGTGAATAAAAATTCTTTTCTATTTTTCTCAAACATTCACAATAAATTCAAATATATTTTTTTAATTGTTACATAAAAGAACAAATTTTTGAATTTTGTATACAGGATTGCTTATTGTTTTCATGCCTTTCATTTTTTTTTCATAATTTCCTATTTCTTATTTTTGCCTAAATGTTTTTCTAAATCTTTTAGATGAAAAAAAAAGGAAAAAACCACTAACCATTCTTTAACCATTTTCATAGCGATAAAAACTTTAAGCATACAATTATCAATATCTTTTGCTGACTTGTCAGAAATAAAGTAAATAAAGAAAATTTTGATTTCGATAATATTGATCAATTAAAACTTATTTTTGAAGTAAAATTCAGTCATTAAAATAAAATCTTTAAGGGCAGAAACTAAGTTAATGCACAATTTCAGTCTTTTTTAAAAAATACATAATATGAAATAAATAAATAATGTAACGATATGAAATTATTTTTTTAAAATATAATAACAACTCAATATATAAGCAACTCAAGAACCCCTACAAAAAATGCGCAGTATTATATTATATTATTCAATATTCAAAGATGTTACAAATAATGTGAATGTTATTTGATGCTATACTATATACTACAATGTAATGACTGAAGAAGTGTATATTTAGTACTTCTTTGGTCAAGCATATTTTCAGAAATATATAAACTTGAACAAACAATAGCGAGTTCTGAACCATTATCTATCTATTAATCATAACAACTCAAACCACAGAGCAAGATTGCTATTGTTACCAGTAGCGTCAAAACCTGATTATATTTTCTTTCTCTATCGAATGTACGAAGAAGATCAAAAGATGACACATCAGATTGATGAACTTTTCCAAAGTGTATGTCATGCAATTTTTTTATCTCTTCAGGTCACAATTACATTTAATTTCTACATTTCAGAGACAAATAGGCATTCTTGACTATCTATTATCTTAAAATATAATATTTGTAAAATCCATAAACATTTTCATATGTTTCATATTTTGTTTTTCCCTATTATCCATTTATGGTATCGTTTCTCCTTTTTTGATCAGTATTGTCAGTACAAAATTTCTTTTACTCTTCAATTTTCTTTCTTACATTCGTATATCTTAACTTCTTGGATAAAATAAACTAGGATATTAAAAGTTTAAAAATATTTGAAATTATTTTCAGGTACCTACTATAATGTCATGGTAATCCTATCTAAAATTGCCAGGAAATTATTATCTTTCTCTAGACAAGATATTCACAATTCTTGTTGATATATCAACATAAGGTTTTGGTAACTTAATCAGTGTTAGCAAAGCTTCTAATATTTTAGCTACTCATTTTAAACGCATGCACAAAATGACAGGAATTTAAATTGATTATGTATGAAAAATCTGCTGTTTATATAATTCATATTCTAAAATTGTCAGAACATGATCTTCACACACGTGTGACATAAATACTGGGAGTGTAAAATATTGATGCAGGCGGTAAAAGAAATATTCCGTAAAAAATTCCGAAATGCTCTGTACATATTCTTAGTAATTTATTAATCTAAGCACTCTGAGGAAAACGAGTGAAAAATTAAAATATATATATTTCACTTTTTAGTATTTTAAAATTGAAATGAACATTGTACAGTCTTAATTTGAAACTATTTACATGCTCATTATGAGCTAAAAAATTATTAGTTTCTTAAGATAGAAGCATTATAATTTCAAAAAAGTGCCCCGAAACTACTGGTAGTAAAAAAAAATAAAAAAACAATATATATAAGAAAGGCAAAAATTAATTATTGGATTCCTGTTTCATTTGACCTAACATCGAGAATGTTACCCAAAACTATTGAATATGAATACAGCAAGAAGGGAAAGTAAATAGGGCCCATTTAATGAACGCATTTGAAAATAACTTTAAAATGAGCATAATGTTGCATTAAAACAATAAATATGCATATTACACAAATTGTTCTTTAATATGCTTATTGTGGATTGCAAATAAATACAAACTTAACACAAAAAACTTATTGCCAACTAAAATTAAGCTGAGTAAATTGAGAAAATTAAAAGATATAAATCTAAACATTCGTGCCCCAAAATATATACAATAATACACAAAAGGGAATGAACAAAATGAGAGAGAAGGAGAGAGTTATGATTTACTTTTATAAGGCTGAAAGTAAACGGTTATGAATTTACTCTTTATAATTTAACAAATTATTCAAATTTTCAAAATAAATTTTCCCATTTCGTGTTAATTCTGCATATTAACAATTTAGACTTAGAATGTTGTATTGGTATTATCCTCATTAATAAAACTAAAACTTAAAAAAAATATTTTTCAGTTATTTAAAGTGCAATTACCATAAGAAACGTTTTAGTATTATATTGAATATCACTTCAATAAAAATATGTAATATTGACTTTCAATTTTGTTTTAAATATAAGATTCATCAAGCGTATTAAATAAATCATACAGAAACATGCTTTACAGGATGCATACAAAATATTTTAAGGAAAGAAAGGAATTTAAAATAATTCAGCAATGCATATTCAAACGTAATTAAAATGTCAAGAAAATTATTAAGTAAATGAAATTATAGATTTTGAAAAAAAGCGCATTAAAACATAATTATTAAATTACTTATTATTAATAGCCACTATTCACGGCTATTATCCAATAATAATAAATTTTCATCATGTTATCAGTTGCAATTACTATGCGCAAGATCTTTATAAATGGTAATCATTATTCAAAAAAAATAATGTTAATTATTAATACTTCATCCTAGCATAAAAATATATTCGATCGCATTACATAAATTTTAATATTTCAGATTAAAAAATTCACAGAAATTTGATAATTGAATCATAATTAGTTTATATGTAATAATTTAGCATAAAGTAATTAAGTAACAAAGCATTTAACACTAAAATCAAAACACGTATACATAATGTAAGAAAAAGAAAAACGTAAATAAAAATATACAATAAAGAAATGTTGTATATTTTTTTCTTTCCACTCTTAATATAATTTATTCTAATTATCCTTTGGCCTCATATGTATACCAATTCTTATTTGTGGCACAAAAATTAATAATAAAAAAAAGGATATTCAATTTATTAATTACTTGACAGTACTTCTTTATAAAAGTGAAATTCTTAATTTAAAAACACGATTAATCATACAATAAGTAAAGTAATATCATCTAAAACGGAAAAGTTAATTCCAAGATTATAACATTTGTTTTTTCATAATTTATCACCTTTGTTTTTCAAATGCGTCATATTTATAATGGTATGATTTTTAAATAATATACAAGAAATGAATTATTACACTCTTTTCTCATTTAAATTGTTTTATAGATATGAATAGATTTCAATTTCTCTGAGACCATTTATTTTTAATTTTTCTCAAATTCTTATTTATATAATTTAACATTATGTCTAACCTTATTTTTTACTAAACTAAACTTATTTTTTACTAAACAAGAACTAAAAATTCTAACAGTGTAGTAAATCTTCTTTGAAAAATCATCTCTACTAAATAACAATGCATTTGTGAGAATGTACATTGACCCTCAATTGACCAGATCAAGTGACGTAAAAATACCAAACTTGGAACATATATATTTTATGAACATATAAATGTCTTAGAGCACATTTTGGAATTTTAATTAATTAAAAATTTTATTTTAGATTTTACCATGACAATTTCCGTAAATATCAGAAAAATTAAAATTTTCATCATCTTAATATTTAAAAAGTTATCTTCAAAGATGATAAATTATTTTTGTAAACTTTCTTGTATATGTTTAATTGAGCTTTAATATATTTTTGAGTGTATTTTATAACAATGTCTTCATTTTTGTGTATTTTTTTAGTGTATTTTACAACGATTTCGTTTTTGTAAATGAAATCTAAATCTTTTTAATTTTTCTTTTCATAATTTACCTTGATTTTGAGTGATCTAGGTATAAACATTGGGCTTATTTTTCTGTATTGAATTGGCCGTTTTTAAAGACACACTTTTAATATATTCTTTTCTTATTATGGCACTTGCAGGTAATATTTACCTTCAACAATGTTAACAATTTTTTAAGGTCCAATAATTTTTATATACTTTTATATTATCACTCTTTCAGCTTGACATTTTGATTCCGAATTAGGCTGAATTATTTTATTGAATCAGATAAACTTTTATCGAATAATCCTCTGATTTACTACATAAATCTTGTAGTATTGATTATATATTAAGTCTTCTAATAATATATTAAAAAGTACTTATAAAGTGTCAAAGTTCAATGATTCATTTCAGTAGAGCGAATTATTCTACTTTTAATGATTCTTCTCTGCATATTACACTTTTATCAATTTTAAGTTTATATATCTAACCTTTTAGAAAGTATGCTATAACGCTGATATTAAAGTGTAATAGCTATATATTATGTAATAGCTATATAGTAACAAATGATTATTCGTAAAAGACACTTAAATCTATCATTTCATAGAAAATCTTGAATTTTCTAATTCAATCAAATACTCTTACCATGCTTTCTCTTACTGACCAATATTTAAAATCTTTATATTGATTTTGAAAATACATTTGTTAAAGACATTCAAAAGTTTCTTGTTCTCTATCATTCTTTTAGTTTTCATTTATCTGCACTAAAAATAAGTTCCATTGCTCATGGAAGTCAGAGCATTTAACAAATGAAAACAATAAACATTACACAATTACAGTTTGTAATTTATCAACTCCTTCAAAATTCCAGTATCTATAGAATATACTATCACTAGGTCTCTTATAGATGTATATAATTCAATAACCTGTAAAAATATAAACAATATGAAACTAAGAAGGGAAAGCACAGAAAAAACAGTTGACTTCCTAATTATCTTTTAATCGTATGCATGTTTCAGTCGAATATCAATGCAATACAATGTATAGTATCCAAAGTTATGATTGAAAAATATTTAAAAATTCAAACATATCTTTCATTTATCACTTTTCTAAGAGCGATGGAAGTTTTATATTAGGTTATTAGAAAATGCTATATTTTTTTGTTAAAACATTTAGCAACAAATATATCGTTACAATTTTCTTAGTTTGTCATCATATTTCATTAATTTCATTTCGATATATTTTGTCAATATAACAAATGTATTTAAAATTTCACAATTAATTAAAAAAACGAAAATGAAAGAATCAATAATTTTTTTAAAAAATATATTTTAACATTATCGAACTATATATTATAATTTCACACCTGAGCATTTTGTTTTATCCTATAAATTTTAGCTTCTTTTCTTTTATAATTTTTTTGTTACTTTGTTCTTAAGAATTATCACCCATGATATTATTTCCAAGTACAATTAAATAATTTCATTCAGTTATAATTTTATCTTAAACGGTTCTCAAGCAACCTGTAAAGAAATATGAATGAATGCGGTCAAACACCTTATATATTCTCATTCATTTGAAAACAAATTTCACCATTTTTTTTATTTTTTTCATCATTAGCTACAAATCTAAATCAGGGAAGATCCTCATGACAGATCTATATTTTTCAAAACAAAAAACAATCATTCATATGCTCATGGTCCACTTTCTGTATAATAGAAAGAAAACTATATGGGAATCAAATCCCTCACCCAATTCCTGACAATAATTTTCAGTAACGTCAATAAATTTCAGTCATGAAGATTTTGTCATGATTTTCTCTTCCCCTGAAACATGCAGTTGATTGCAATCCATCATCGTATGCCGCTTTCCAATTACCCCTCTTGAGTGGATGTCCATCTTCCTATTCTTGACGGAATACTTTGGAAGAAAGGAAACTGTACCAGTTGAAAATCCTCCTTTCTGGAATAACCCAGAGAAGATTTGGAGGTGAACTTTCGGATTTAGAATCTGTTTCATCTCGAGGAAATTGAGATGATGGATGATTTTATTCGGTTCCTAGGTGCTGATTTGACACATTTCACTAGGACATTTTCGATCTTTGCCCTTCATGGACAACTCGTCATGATACAGCAAACATCAATGAGTTCCAGTAAATCATTTGTCATTTAAATATGTCATCTAGATTGTTAAGCCTCTACAATCAATTGTTCTATTTTATCTACTTACAGATATATATTATTAGAGTAATTTTAATAGCTACTCTTTTCACACCTACGCATCATAATTAAGAGGAGGAAACTTAAATACAGGCTTAAAAGATAGATAAATTAAAACAGAATTAAATTTTTCATGATATATACGTTTACTTCGTGTTTGATATTTTGGTGTTTAGAATTTTTTAAAGAACATACGTTGTAGCGAATATTATGGTATAGATATCAGAAATTGGTATCAATATTTTAATCGGATTAAAAGTTTTTAATATCAAGAATTATATTTTACTTCCTTTTAAACCAATATACTTTGAAAGCTTCGTGGATCTTATAAATAAAATGGTCTGATTCTTATCTTCAAAATATAGTAGCTGTCTCTTTTTTTCGGTGAGAAAATATTTCCAACTAATTAATAAATGGCATTAAGGAAAAGTATGCTTATAATATAAAAATGTTAAATACAACTTTCAACCAAGGAAAAGGGAACTTATCAAAGTTAATTTCTAAGCAAAACATTCTATCTTCAACATTTTCTTACATTAGAAGTAAGAGGCAATATTCTTTAAGCTGATTAAGGATTTATAATAGACTTTCTTAATTTTATGGATGTATCGATTTTTTTTTCAAGCTCAATTTTTATCACCATTTAGAATAGTTAAAAATGCATATGTTAACTTGTAACATTTAAATATTTTATTTATAAAAAATACTTTAAATGGTTAAATTTGTAATTATTTATACATATTAGCAAGAATAGTATAATAATAGTAATTATGTGCTCATTTTCTCCCTCTCAACCCCCTTTATCCTAAAGTAGAATCTCCGTTATGTAAACTGTCAAAGCAGCGCATGCGCCATTTGTTAGACGTTTACGTTACATGTATTCTATACGACTGAAGATCTTTCCGATATTTTTTTATAACTTCCTTCATGCACTAACTTCTTATCCTTCCTATTATTCTATACACTTTTTGTAAGTTCCTATCCTTCTTTATCCTAAGCTTAGTTAATCATTTACTGTAATGTCTTTATGTGTGTTGCTCTATAAATAAATGCTTTTGATGTTTTGCAATATTTGCTGCGTAAATCTCCTACACCGATTACAGCTAATATTGTAATATAAAGAAAAATGTCCAAAGAAAATAGTTTAATATGAAATAGTTATAAAGTAAAATATATAGCCTTGTATAAAAAAAATAATTTTATCGATTGCATACATTTACGAACAAAATTACCATAAACTGTTTTTCAAAATAAAACACCACCTTCGTATCTTTTAAGCATTCCATCGTATTCTTAAACACGTTGCCTCCCCCATACATTTTAAATGTAACAATAAAGCAAAAGTTTAGTTCCTGCAAACCCGATATTCGCACCAGATTCAGAGCACATTTGATTTCCGGTTCTTTGGTTACAAATGTTTTCTCCTATATTATTATCTTTACTCTAGAAAAAAAATAACTCAGAGCAATGAGCATCAAATAGGTAAAACAATTGTAATTTTCTTACTCTAAAAGTTTTCTATCTTTACGTTCAGCACGATATTAGTATACTTTTTCATTTTCCACAGGATAATTACACCTTATGCATTAAGAAGAAAGCATTGGTTTCTGAAATTATTTTTTAGCCCTTTAAGCAAGAAAAATCCTATTTGTTATTTTTCATTACAGACTAAGTACTTTCTGGTGTTATATGTGAAATTCTTTCGCTTATCATGAATTAATTTTTCCGGTTATAAGGCTAAAAAGTCAATTTGAAAAAAGATGGAAACTGTATTGTCACGCTATTTACGTGATATATAATGCAAAAGAGAAAAGGAAAATTAAAATTGCTTGCAAACGTAAGCATGGATTCTTAATGAACATCGAGATGGCTTCCCTTTGCTTTTTGTAAATCAGAAAAAAGCCTTCGTGTTAAATAACAAAAAAAAAAATAGCAAACGCTGTTTTCTACTGCAGATTCTCAGCATTTAAACAACATGGAAATTGTAAAACCATGCAAAAACTAAAATGATACTATGTAGTATGAGAGTTGAACCATCTGGTCGTTACCTTTTATACTTTTGTTCTGTTGATAAAATCACGGAATATTAAACGTAATTTAGAGAAACAAAATTATTTTTAATATAATGTAACATAAAAGGTGAAACTAGATTTTATTATATCTCTTTAAGAAAAATTTTATTCAATTTTCTACAACTTTCATTTCAGCTTTATGAATCATGATTGCAAATAGAATTAAGTCTTTCTTTTTTTGAGATAAAGATTATACAAGGGTTTATTTTAGAAAAAAAGGCTTCATTAATGTTATTCCTGAAGAAATTATTTTAGTAAAAATGTTTTCACAAAATAATTTCAATAACCAAACTTTCCATGATAACATAAATTGCACACTATATCTGTGATTACTACATAAATTTGGAAACTACAACTAGGTCATTCAGGAAAACTGCTAATTTTGAATTTTGATTTATAATAACAAAAAACACAAAATATTTTCATCGAACATTTTGTACGATGGTTTGCATAATCACTACTTACGGTTCATTAAAGATATATATTTGTTTGCAATTTTTTTTTACATAATGCTTTAAATTCATTTAATGCTTCCAATTCACAAATTCACTACCTTACGCTAATTCACTTCTGATTGTCAATTTATATGGTAATGATTATTTAAGGAGTTTCAACGGTAAAAGTATTTATGGAAAGTTTATCTCAAGAGAAATTATTTTTCATAAAATAATCACAATTAAAAAATGATCCATGATGTTAAATTGGAGCTCCATATGTATTTTTCACCATATTTTTTTATTATAAATAGCAATATCCACAAATCATTTTCACAACAAAATTTTCATGACTACCACATTTAAAAGAATTTTTAGGTATTTATTATTAAAGATTTGAAGTACAATAATTTTTTTTGGCTTCTAAGTTTCAGCATATTATACGTACAAGTGTCGTTTGAAGATTGCGTAAATCCTCAACATACATTTCATATTTTCGATTAAGATTTTTCTGGAATTTTTAACTTAAGAACAGACTACAAGCTTCAAAACTAAATTTTCTCCCTATCTTCTGCACTGTTTTTGTAATGTTTTAATGTTTTAAATTTTGTCGGAACAATTTTAAAATTTCTATGACTATTTTTTTTTCATTCTAAAATCTGCGAAAAAAAAAGATGTTTCAGGTTTTTCAAACATTTTTGTTTGAATGATAAAAAAATAATAAAAGAAAGAAATTTCAGAAAAACAGTAACAGAATAAATAATCTTAAAAATTAAAAGAAAAATGAAAATACAATGAAATTCTAAATGAATATAGCGATTACAAGCGGCTATAACTATTTTATAAAAAAGAATTTATAGATAAGATTAATACATAATATAGACGGAACTTCAAAATT
Source organism: Argiope bruennichi (assembly GCF_947563725.1). NCBI lineage: Eukaryota > Metazoa > Arthropoda > Arachnida > Araneae > Araneidae > Argiope > Argiope bruennichi. Next base: position 74,200,482 of record NC_079154.1, on the reverse strand, counting down.
TCCCAAGCCCAAAACAATTGAAGTACTCAAAGTATGCTTTTTCAATGCACTTGCGTAGGTGACAGTAAACACGCTTCAGAATATATGGTGCGAAATGGACTACCGTCTAGACATAGATTGTCCGTTGACCAAGGGAAATCACATAGAACATCTATGACGTATGTATACAAAATTTTGAAGTTCTGTCTACATTATATGTTAATATTATCGATGAATTATTTTTCATTACATAGTTATAGCGCTATATTAATCTCTAGATTTATTTTGAATTATCCTGTACAGTTTAAAGAATGCAAATAATGGATTAATGAATTAATTTAATTGAATAAATCCACTGTTTTAAGAAATTCTTTGTATGATTAGAAAGTAATTAACTCAGCATATGATTGATTCAAACTATATCAGGCTCAACTGGGATTTACAAAGTTTCCCTCTATCTTTTTAGGGAGAAAAGCACGATAACTTTTACAAGTGAAATTCATTTAAAATAGAAATCAACTTTGTAAAGATGATTAACAAATAGATATCATGGAAATTCCACAGTATTTGCAACATATTCAATTTACATAATTAGTGAAATTTATTTAGACCATTGCGTCAAAATCATTAATGTATGTTATCTATTAGCATTAAGTGCCATACAGTAATGTTATATATTCACGATTTCATTCGACATTCAGAATATCAAGAACATCTGAAATAAATTATAAAGTACATCTTGCTAAAAAGGGCTGAATCAATAGTTAGCTAATAATTCGAAATTCAAAATAATAATTGCTTCTTTGCTTTTTTTATTCTGACATATATTTAGATATTTTATATTTTGCATTTTAACATCTATCTGTAAATTCAAAATTTTCTTTACAAATACCCTTCAATTTTACATTTGAACTAACATTAAGAATCACGATCTTCCAGCAAACTCAATAATAATAAACCATCTCCACTCCGATCATATTTAAGTTATCAGAATAATTATCTCTATAAAATATCAATTTCTAAAGAACAATATTATTATTGATATCTTCAAGGAATAATTACTATAAAATTATTTTACTCGAAATTTTAAAAAAGAAACTTTATTGTTTTAAAAGTTTTTATTCCATTTTATGTATATAGTTAATAATGTGCATATTCATCTTCGAGCTTTTTACTATAGATATCAGATACACCACAAGACATATGTTGCATAGTATCTAAAATTGCTCCTTGATATATATACTTGCATACATTTAGAAAGATAACAGTGCTTTTTCATGACAGACATTATAGATAACCAAATATAAGATGTTTGGTGCATTGCAACTCATAAAAGAAAACTTAAATTATTCCAACGCAGTTCTTTGTTGAACAGCTCTTATTGACAACAGATTGACTATTTCAACTTTAGGAATGGTAATGTGAACTGGTAGTAAAAGATACGAAACAAGATAGATGCATGTAAAAAAAAAATTCGAGAAACTCTTAGGTTCCCATTGGAATCAATATTTTATTGTATTTTAAGGAATCTAGAGAGTTCAGGTTTTGTTCAACGAACATGAAAGTCAATTTATCAATTCTTCATGCCAGTTCTTCGCCGAAATATATAACATATTTAAATCAGGTGATTGCATTAAAAAACCGATATTTTTTCTGCAAAATTTTGATTTTTAAATTTCTAATTTCATTTTATTCATGTTTCAGCAGATTTCTTTTTAAAATCGTTAGAATTTTATTTCTATTTCCACTTTTTGGAAAGCTACACTGATTTTTTTATATATTCATTTACATATGTTCTAATGCTATTTAACTTTAGATGCTATTTTCTCAATTCTAATCTTTGACAGCATTTCCTCTGAAAAAAAAATCTCATTAATTAAAATCTAATGCATATTTTTTATTCAAATTGGTCTAGCAATTTCTCAATATATTCGGCAACTTCTAAACTAGAGAATATGTAATATATTCATTTAGAAATAGTGTTTTTTTTTCGTTTCAAAGTATGAGAAAAATCAAAAATTTCGTGTTAATTATCAGCTGAACCTGAATATTTAAAGAATGATAGAAATACAGCTTAATTTTTAATTCATGAACTAGATAATATATTTCTTATCTGCAAAATTTTATTCAAATCCGTTGATAAAGCTCCAAACTAGAATATTTTTACTTTATACCTATTATTTATATTATTGCCAATAATAGCCTTTTTTTCCAAATAAAAAAAATATTTTTTCTATTTAACTGGTACATTCTGGTTTCACAGATGATTTTTCAATCATTTTTATGGAGATAATCAAAAAATATATTGTTGAAAGTTTTTCAAAAAAATAATTCCGAAAGTAGTCACATATCTTAATTATTCAAGACAATAAAGCAATACAACGACAATAAAGCAAGCCAGTGCTTTGCTAAGTTTCTGTTCATAAATCTCCTGCAAAAGAATATGTAGTAGGTATTCCTAAAAGTGAAGTTATACAGTTCTCGTGAGGCATTCTTGGGACCAATTGGGTTATACCATGTGTTAACCAATAATATTCATTTGGTGTTGCCCTTTTCTACAATTTTAAATAATACAGGGCTATTGGTTAATTTAGAAAGATTATGTGTTAAGATATATTTGCAACTATAAACTAAGCCACATAAATTAGTAAGAACTGAAACAAGGCTTCTAATTTTCCCTTCTACTTGAGCATCATTTATAAACCTAAAGCCTATGTCATATCATATTAATATAGCTTCAACAATCAATTAATGTTAGAAAGAAATTGAAGAATGATTGTTATTATATTATTATATCATTCAGAGTTAATATATTTAACATTTTGAAGTCATTGCAGAAATTATTTTCATATGAAATAAGAATTTCAGATATAAGTTTATTATTTTTCTTTTATTTTCAATTGACTGATTCCAATAAAATTATATTAATTATTTTAAACATTGTTACGGAATGTTATAAAAAAAGAATAAAATATCATACAAATGTCCAGAAACGATTTATTTACTGACGTAAAATAATATTTTATAATGAATTACAGTATAATTTTCATGAATTATTTTATCCCACATGCCTACAAGATTCAACTCAAATATTTTTTTTAATTGATAAATTTAAGTAGTACAAAGAAAATAAAAAAAATAATAAAGAATCGGCTAGTACTTTTATTCTCTAATGTTAATTAAACTACAAATGTTCTATCTGAAAGCAGACGAAACTTCATTATATTAATGTATTTTTTGAGCGAATTCATATAAATACACTCAATGTGAAATATTCGAGATTTCTAAGATTATCAATTCAATGAAAAACATTTTTTTTATTCAAATTGAAAGTAAAAGAGCGTTTAAGAATAATGAAATTTTAAAAAATCTCAACATCTATTTCAATTTAATAACAAAACATAGAAAAAAGGATTTATTTTTATTATTCATCCATTCATTTTTATTATACTGATGTATTTGTCAGTTAATGAATTAGAAAGGAAAAGTTTTTTAACGTTAAGTTTATTTTGTTATACTTTTATTCTTATATCTGCTCTGTTGTTTTAATGAAAGTGAATTTTTAGGTTCCATCATTCGTCTCATAATTTTTCGCACTTTATTAATAAAATGATTGACATTCATAGCGATTGATAAACACAGGATTTCAACTTTTACTCCTTGATATTTTTTTTTTCGCAATTCAATAACAATCTCTTCTGAAAGTACGGTCTTCATATCAAACTGTCACCTTCCATGTCAAAATGTCTAAGCATTATTATTTTTTTTTTGGAATAAAAAAGGCATCCAAGAATAAATATGTACATAGATACATGCATTAAACTTAACAATTTTCATTGAGAGAAAATAAATAACGAAGAACTGAATGCTTGATTTCAGAATATTTTTTATTGATTCCAATCTGACGCGATTCCGTATTTTGAATGTTAAAAGTAACAAAATATAGATTACCTTTAATATGAAAGATATTTAAAAATTTTGAATTATGAATGAAATCATTTTATTATCATAATTGTGTTGTTGTTAGAATATTTAATAATTTACTTGTTCGAAATGTTTTATACGTTAATATCGCTCACTTGATATAATTTTGTTTCAGATTGTATTCCATAATGTTCATCAAATAACTGACTCCATATTATGCACTATATACATATGTGCTCTACAGGCTCTTTTTACCATAAAAACATTACAAAAGTTTTTATTTATTCATTTTAATTTAAGTATTGGCGAGGTGGATAATATGCATTGTAACATTTTATATAGTAATATGCATATTTCATATAGTAAGTTTATTCGACAGTTATGTAAGTTACAGGATAAAAGATTACGAATTCAATGGATTAATAAAGCAATAAAATCTCATTTAAGTGTATATAATAAAGGAATATTATGTAGTAAGTTTCCATTGCTACAAAAAAATTACGCTAGTTCAAATTTTAAATTCTGAAATAAATACTTTTAGAATAATCAATTATTTTCATTTTTTTTTGTTTCGTCAGAATTGAATTATTTATACCAGGTATTGTTATGTAAACTATTTATGCTTCGCAAATAGAAAAAAAGTTGAGATTAGTATTGATTTTTTTTGTTTTATTGTTGTCGTCATTGCGGTTTTCGCCAGCCTTCTTGGGGTTCACTTAAAATAAGCACCCTTATCCAATATACTGAGAAAAAATTTTCAATTTTTATTTCAAAATCAAGCAAAGCGATAGCAGCAATTAACGATAAACGCTTTCAAAGAACGTCATTTTAATAAACAATTTAAATCCTTGAAAATAATGAGATTCATAATTAAATACATCTGGAAAATATTCATAACTATATCTGATTCACAAAAGCAAATGAAAATAATATTCAAGAGTTGAAAAAATACATTGTAACATTTTGATCGAAAGATTGAAGCATATTTGCTCTACCAATCGTAATATATAGCTTAACAACACAATCAAAATTTTCTTTAGTTATAAAAACACTTTTATATTAATATAAACAAAAATTCGAATGCAGTAAGCCCAGAGGTAATTATTCTGATGTTTAAATCTTTGATTCAAAGATAGTTTTTCTTTTACAACAACTATTTTCCATGAATTCGAAGACATTTATTATTACCTCTCCATTCTAATTACATGGGGAAAGACGATTTTTTAAAAGTCCTTGATACCTGATGCGAGATGATTGTTGGTTGTTTTTATGCTTCCGTATAGTCTTTACAAATTACTTATTCCTATTGTATATATATATGTATATTCCTTTGAGTTGCTTTTTAATTTTCCTCTTTTCTCCTTCGTAACAAAGAAACTAATAAGTTTTCGTTATTTGTTTAGCTTGAAGTATTCTTCTAAATTATTCATTAAAGTTTCTTTTCTTATTTCAAGAATGGTTGGCTAATTTAGCAAGCAGATAATTGATAAAATATAATAAATAACGTATTGTATCACAGGAAACAGAAAAAATAGATTAAGAAAGAAAATTTCAATGACATTATATAGTATTATTATGCAAATCACGCGTTGGGCATGCGGTACAAGAAGACAACAAATTCGATATCACATATAGGATGCTTTATTCCACAAGAAAACATGAAACAATGTAGTAAAATACAGATGAAGAGCAAGTATACGGTATTCAGTAACTATTCATTACTATATAAAAGAAATAATGGCAGAAAACATCAACACATTAAGAAACACCAAATCGCTACCCAACCAACTTTAGAACTCGCTCGGCGATTAACTTTTGAAAGAGATAACTGGTGACTTAGGCCGTGCCGCTGCTTATATATTTTTCACGAAGGGATATAGAATTTTCTAGACGGATCTGCGAATCTTGCATGTTTAGAGAGGTATTACCATATTTCTTGAATTTCCCTGAACTTTTAACGTTATTTCCGAAGTCACGAAATTTGTCGCTAAGTCGATAAATGGAAATCAAGTTCATCACCAAAGTAGATGATCAATGTTCTTGCATCCATTTAGAATCCAGTAAAAATGTAGTGGAATTCCATTTAACGAGTAAAATTCGATCCCAAATCCAACGATGCGAAATAGTTGTTCGGCGAAACTACTTTTATCATTATTTTTCGATATACGTTTTTTTTATTTCTTCTGTTAATTAATAACAAAAGCTATCAAATTTTGTACTTACAGGAAAATAAAATAAAAATATGTCTGATTGCTTAATTTTTTTAGAATTGTCTTTGCAGTTTCCATTCTATTGAACATTTCCTCATTAAAGAGAAATGTGTAATTTTAGCTTTGAATTCGTGAATGATTTTTTTCTGAAAACTTATTAAACTAATCTTAAAATGACGTGCTTAACATGCAAAAAAAAATTAAGGACGAATTTCAAGGGACAAGTGGAACCAAAGGTAAAGTTGTTAAGTATTTTCAAATAAAACATATCACTCAATTATCGAGTCAAGCGATTATTAATGAGAATGATTAGTATTTTCTCCATCTGATGACAGTATTTGTTTATAACTTCATAATTATTTTTAGATAATAAATCTACCGTTTTTAATGCATAGAAAACAATACAATCTATAAAATAACTATGATCTCTCTTTCGTCTTCGAATCTAAGCAATCAATTAAATTATTGAATAATTAATGTCAATGAAATTTTTGAACCTTATATGGCAAATAAAAAGATTCACATAAATTTCTATGTCAAAGGATTTTAATTGATTTATAGATAAAAATTATATTATATTGCTTTTAAAATCAAAAGCAATATAACATTTTTTAAAAAAAAAGAATTTAAATGAAATATTCCGGATCTGATGATTTTTTTCTTCATTTTTATGAATGTTAATCTGTTTATTGCATTGAACTCTCAGAAATAAATAATATTACTTCCATTATGCTATTCAAGATTTTCTTAACGGATGAAATATTTACTCGACATTAGCATTCAGTCTTAAGAAAGGTAATTTTTAATAATCTTGACATGGATATATAAAATAAAAAAAGCTTCTTTCTTAACTGCATTACAAATAGTGTGATTTTCTTTTTGTATAGAAGGCTAAAGGTATTAAAAGTTAATTATAGCGAAACACTGTTTTATTTGATAAAAAAAATCAAAGGGAAAATATAAAACAACAGCAGACAAAAGCGACAAAAATTTAATTTATTAACTACATAAAGAACAACAGAACATTTAAAAACCATTATTCAACATATCATTGTTTAATATCCCTTTAAAAATGTTAATTTTAAGATTACAATCACCATTTACTTATTACTCTTTGTAAATTATGCATGCATATAAAATTCGCCATCATTTGAAACATTAGTATTTAAGCATTATATGAAGAAATACAGATTTAATATTTCCATGTTTCCATTTAAATACTGAATTGACAATCAAATGTAAATCATTTTTATGTTTATTAAAATTCCATGTATGGAAATATGCCCTTATATTTCCAGATTTTATTTTTCTATTAGAAAGTACGTTTTCACTCCAGCATATATTTTATTACTTCAGGTTATCAATCAATATAATTTAATATGAAAGTTGAGCAATTATTAATTATAATGCATAACCGTTGATGTGGGATACATAAGTTACTTACAAAGACCAATATCACTAATAAGCAATGATTACACTTGAAATATATAGGTACAATCAAAAAATATAATAAAATGTGTCCCTTTGACATTTAAATTAGCTCGAACTTATTTATCATTGAGGAAGAGTTTAGAATTTCGAATGATGTTAATTGTCTAGCCGTTATTATTTCCTTACCATTTTAAAAATAGCAAAGCACACATCATTTATACTTATGTGAATTATTTTGATTATTTTAAGTCAAATTAAAGACAATTTATTATTCAAGAGTTATTTAATTCTATATTTTATTTTATTGTAAATTTCAATTAATATTGAATAGTTTTCACTAGTTTTTATAGCAGGGATTTTTACAGATTTTTCTTTACCATTTTTGAATAGAAGTTTTAAGTTTTTATGATCTGTGAAAATTATGTATAAATTTATTAATATAATATTCTACAATTTCATACAATGAAACATTCATATCCAAAAAAATTTAGAAGACAAATTCCCTTTGCAAGGTAAATTTATAAAAACAGGAAAATAGTATTATCCATTATTACTTAATCCCTTTTCTGTTAATAAGATATGCTTTCGTTTCTTTTCCAACACTGCTATTCTAAGAATCTCTCTTACAGGTGCATATTTTGTCCTGTACACGGGGCAGAGCAAATTGTTCTTAAACCTTTCCCCCTTTCTCCAATATGAAGTCAGTTTATATTTTGAAATTCATCGGGGCAAACATATAATTTTTTCTATATTATAATTTATCTTGTTTTCGTGTATTTGTTTTGGGTATTAATTTAAAAACTATTTTGATGTCAATCTTTTTATCTTACGACATAAATTTTTATCTGAACAGAAAGTCTTGGAGTTTTTGAACTTTAGATAATAGGGATTGATGAAACAGAACGAGTTATTTTGCCAACAGATCGTGACGTAGTGGACAGATCAGATGGTTTTGATGCTCCGAGGGAGATAGGAAAATCAATATTTGATGAAGTATGCTCTAATGAAACTGGCCCAGAGCAAGAATGAAATTTTGAATTCAAGTAACATAAAGAATGCTGCTCAAATCCCAAATAGGAAAATGTCTTTCCAGGTTTGAATATGTTCTTGTTGAGCCAGTTCAGATCACTTAAATAATATTTTAAAATTCTTATCAATTTCGGAATAAAAAGTGTATGAACCTTAAAAAAAAGAGTAAAGAATGGCAGAAAAGATATCAATGTATATTACATCTAAAAATAAATGCAAAATTGAAATTGACCTTCTTTATAATTATGCAACTTCATTTTTTAAAAATCATGCTACTTTACTTTTTATAAATGGAAATTTAAATTTAAATATTTAAAAAAAAATTAATTGTAGAAAATATAAACTGACAAAGATTTTACCATTTAATATAATGTAAAGAAAAACCAAAAAATATTTCTAAAGAAAAAAATCGTTGAAGTATACTAAGGAAATTGCTCCTTTCCCATTTAATTAAGAACGAATAGCATTGAATTGCACCTGTGTCCTATTTTTAAAACAGCCTGGTTCCTTTAAGCTAATAAAAGTTTTGTAACGTTTTCATTTTTATTTTATTTGTTTAAATAACGTAAAGAATGATTAATAAGATTAAGATACTCAAATATAAGATTTTATGCAAAAATTATTTTTTTTAATGTTTGGGGGGATATAAGTTAGATAGTGTCCAACCAGGAACATTTATTTTATCAATAAAAATATAAATACAAAATACATACAAATAAGTTATCTGCAAATTGTAGGTAAGGGGCTAAAACAATGTAGATTTTCATTTCTCTATGCTCTCTTTAGTAATATCAAATTGCCTTGCAATAAAAAAGCATTACATATATATTTTATAAAAGCTTTATAAAATTGTTCTTGAATGTACAGAAGGTCCATGGAATTAAATTTGTTTAGTATAGTGATGGCATCAATGTTGAACCATTATTAGAATCTGGAGATGGTCCGTCACCTTAGCGTAAGAAGGTTACTGGCCTCTTTGGAGTAATAATAATAAAGTTTGGCCGTCTTATGTTTTCTTTCTTGCAAGTTCTCGAAGCATGAGACGAATGTATTGAATTATATTTTGCGTAAATGATATCACCAATCTCATTACCGCATTATAAATGGGTTGCTCATTGTGATTTTCTTGTCTTTGAATAATTATGGACTACCAAAATTAGGGTTGTTTTGACAAGGGAAATCATCATTATATTTACCATCATTAAGCAGGTTTTAGTTTTTGTAAAACATATTTTTAGTTAAATATTAGCTTTTTGTCGTTCCACCATTATGTAAGATCACTTTCTTAATGTAGCACCATCAAGAAGCCAAATAATCAGGTTTATATAAGAACACACGGAGGCATAAAATTCTAGCTTTCCCTGTAGCGGATGACAGAAAAATAAAATTTAAAATTATTATTAATAGGTACGTCTTTATTCCGTCATCACCAATGGGATGTCAATGAAATGATTAAAATTCATGTACACTACAGACCAAGTAAATGGCTTGAGTCATCAACCGTTTTCAAAACCTTCTTATTTGCTCCAACCTCTGGTTCATTAAACCTCCATTATATCTTTTCATCTACGTCAAGAAATTCTTGCAAAATTATGTTTGCTTTTCTCTTTTCTCAAGTTTACAGACACGAAAAAACGAAGTCTATCAAATCATCTCCTTTCAATGAAATCAAAACTTTTGAAAGAATATCATGATATGGCGAAGTATTGCAAATATTAGCTTGCAGGTTCTATGAATTTTAATACAATTTAATAGCGGAATTAAAGTCATCAGATTGAATAAAATATAGAATTCGGCTATGTGGGATATATTTTGAATTTTTAAACTACAATTTAATAACTCTGCAATTGCAAACAAACTACGAAATCAATAAGAATAAGAGGTTACATTTTCTAAAAAAACATCTATAAACTTTTCAAAAAATTTAATTTGTCGTTAATATGATTAAAATTAATCTTTCGATGATACCTAATTTTCAAACTAGGGAAAAATTTCATAAGTTTTCATTATAAATGACTGAATACTGTTGACAGATATATTAAAAGAATAACGTAAAAATAGCAAAATTTTGCAATAAATAAAAAGAACAGAAAGACAGATGCAGCAGCATCCAAACATAATTCTATAATATGCAATATGTTCCGACATTTTGAATATTCTTGCATCAAATCGAATGCCATATTTTATCAATTTTAAGACATGTACTTGAAAAATTTTATTTACTCCGCAGAATTTATTTTTTATTTTGTCTGTACAATTTTATGTGTCTTGTTTGAAGCCAAGACAGATGCAGCAGCATCCAAACATAATTCTATAATATGTAATATGTTCCGACATTTTGAATATTCTTGCATCAAATCGAATGCCATATTTTATCAATTTTAAGACATGTACTTGAAAAATTTTATTTACTCCGCAGAATTTATTTTTTATTTTGTCTGTACAATTTTATGTGTCTTGTTTGAAGCAAAGACAGATGCAGCAGCATCCAAACATAATTCTATAATATGCAATATGTTCCGACATTTTGAATATTCTTGCATCAAATCGAATGCCATATTTTATCAATTTTAAGACATGTACTTGAAAAATTTTATTTACTCCGCAGAATTTATTTTTTATTTTGTCTGTACAATTTTATGTGTCTTGTTTGAAGCCAAGACAGATGCAGCAGCATCCAAACATAATTCTATAATATGCAATATGTTCCGACATTTTGAATATTCTTGCATCAAATCGAATGCCATATTTTATCAATTTTAAGACATGTACTTGAAAAATTTTATTTACTCCATAGAATTTATTTTTTATTTTGTCTGTGCAATTTTATGTCTTGTTTGAAGCTATTTTTAAGCAATCTTACACGAAGTGTAAGAGAATGCGATTGTATATAATTTAAAATATTTACAAAAGCACTATTCATAAAGTGAATGCAAAATTTCTTTCCATTCTCAAAACAAAATAATATTTGTCAAAACTTACAGAATCTCACCCCTTTATCCGTGTTGCATGCCATGCATTACAGGAAGAAAAACATTCCGAAAACAAGTTCCTTTTCTACTACCTAACAACAATTTTCCAATCTTTTGTCATGAAGATCATGTCAAGATCTTCTTTCACTAAAAAACACACCGAATATTTCGATTCATCATTTCATTCACCTCTTTTCTATCAATACTTCTTGTCTGAATATCCGTCTTCCCGTTCCGTTGTAAAGCACTTTTGAAGAAAGCAAACTGTGCTGGTTGGAAAAATCCTCTTTTTGGAATAACTCAGAAAAGATTTGAGTTGGAATCCTTTACAGAGTTGGAATCCTTTATAACACGAGAAGATTGGGGTGATGGATGGTTTTATTCATTTGAAGCTCCAAGGTGCTGACTGGACACTTTTCTTTTGCAATATTTCGAACTTTGTCCTTTATGAACAAATCAGTGTTGTATAGTAACTCTTAATGGGTTTTAATATGTCATATGTCACTTGAACGTAACATTTAGAAAAAAATATTTTTAAATTGCCATGGGTACTTTTTATCTTTATTTATACATAAGAAATATATTTTTTGCAAAATTTCAATATTTATCTTTTTAAATCAGTATATGTTACATCTAAGTGAATATTGTTCTAAGCATTGAAGAAGAAATACAATTTAAAAGAATCTTGAAATATTGAAATAAATATTTTAAATTAAAGATAAATTTGTTTTATCAGAATTAAACTAACAATATGTAATAAAACTTTATTATAAAGACAAATCAACTGCTCTATTTTCATTTAGAGCTAAAAGATATATCATCTAATAGACAAAACTTTTTGCATAAAGGATTAAACTGGTAATGCTATGGATAAACTTACAAGATCGGCAAGACCATACTGAAAATCAAATAAACACAGATTTTTCAATCGATAGAAAATTTTATCAGTTTAATACTGGCCAGCACTTTATTGTAGAATTTGCTTACCTATTATGATAATGATATATTTTTTATAAAATTTTAACTGACGTCTGAAAATTATCAAACGGCCGTATTAGCAACAATAGCCACATTTTCTTCAAATACCTCAGATTTAATAGACCTCAATTAAGAAATACTAAAGTAATTCTTTTATTATATTGAAAAACATTTAAATTCCATATTTAAACAAAATTATGGTTTTTTTTTTTTATTTTCCCTTTTTATGACAATTCGTGTTCCGGTACCTGGTAATAACTGAATAACCGGTTTTATCTTTCAAAGGAAAAAAAAAATTCTTATTCCTTCGATACCCACAATAATAACCTATGTGTTTAAGGAATGTATATATTATGCATATATAAATTAGGATATCGCTTAAATGATGACTGTGCTGTTCGAAAAATCCATGCTTGAACGTCTCTTGAGATATTTCAGAGAACTTTCTTAGAATTTTTTTGAAATTTTCATTTTGCACCAGTGAAAAATAAATTGTGAGAAATATTTTTGTTAAATTTGTCCCATCTCTTCCTAATCTCCATTATTTTTTAAACAGATTCTTCATCTATAATTACATCTAAGCATGTTTTCTTCAAATAATTTTTAAAATATTCTTTTTATAATTAAATATTTAAAAAAAAGATTAATTGAAAATTATTTTACTAATTACTATTCAACTATTCTTACGCATATACATCTACTAATTTTCTATTTCTGATCAATATAATCTACCTTGCAAATGGTAACATGTTTTCTAATAATAAATGATTAAATTGTCATGAACCGTTATGATAATCATAATTTATTCTACATATAGTAATGATTTGCACTTTTCTTTCTTCAAATATTAATTAAATTTACAAAACATGAAATGAAGATTTATTTTCATTTGAAAATTATTTTATAAAAGAATAGCAAACATTTTACCCCAAAACGATTAAGATTTTTATACACACAAAAAGAAGAAATTCTCAGTAAATAAATGTTATTCTAATTTGTAATTCTTCATTTATCATGTTCAAACAAAGCTTACTCGTTTAAATTTTTATACACAAGTAAAAGAAATTCTCAGTAAGTAAACATTATTCTAATTTGAAATGTATATTCTGCATTAGTCATTTTTAAACGAATTTTACTTATATACAGAAAAAAACTAGTGTTATAATGAAAAATGATGAAGTGTATAGGCAAATAGAAATTTTATTATTACAAAGGTATATCTTCTTATATCAAGTCTAAAAATTTTCGAGTTTAGCAAAAAAGTAGAATTTTTTTTTAAATATTTATTTATTTTTATTCATATTATTTGGCAAATGATTGTGTAAAAAAATATGTTTCATCTTCATAGGCTTGTTTGAATTTTGGGACTTTTAACATTTTAATTTTTATCTCATTTTACTAAAATTAGGTAAAAGATCAATTAGTTTTTTTTTTTTTTTTTTTTGTAAACAAATATTTTAAGTTATGCACAATGGAATTTGCGTATAAAGCTTGATATGCAGAGTATAAGCATATTATAAAAATATTAAGGCATCCAATAATAGGCATTCTAAAAAAATAGATACATTCATTTATTGGACAAAATAAAAAAATAAAATAATTGCATGCAAAATAAAGATGAAAACTATAAACTTCACAGTAAATTTGCTTTAATTTGTAAGGCATCATGGAAATCCTTTTTTTACCTTGAAATAATTTTCGAACTTAAAAATTAATTAGTATTTTCAAAATGATTTATATTTTTATAATTGTTTCAATACATGTTTTCAAATAAAAGCCAACCATGTAATTATTTTATATGAATAGGATTCTGAAACAATTTCCATTTTTAAATGGAATATATTAGAATCAATTTTATCGAAATGAAGTGGATATTAATAGCAGAAAATTTATATTCATGTAATTTTATTCAGAAAAGTATTTTAGAATTAGTTAATGTTCAGCTTAGTATATATCAATAGGAAAAAATCAATGTGGTTTTTATATTTGAAAAAATTTACTAACTTTATAATTTTTAGTATGGCACAATTTTTTTCGCAAAATAAGGCTAATTACCTTAAGTAAAGAACATTAATTTCTGAAACTTTCTGCTTTCAGTAAACGGGAAAAAACCCTATTTATTACTTCTCATTTCATCCTAAGTGTTTTCTGGTTTAACTCCTATTCCACATTTTTGTTTATCTTGAATTTATCTTACATGTTTTGAGGTTAAAAAGTCAATTAGGAAACGAACGCAAGATGAAAAAAAAATAACCTTACACTCGTACTACTTATGCAATGTATAAACCGAAAACTAAAATCACTTACGAACGTAAGCAAGAATTCTTAATGAATATCGAAAGTATTTTTCCATTTCATTTAAATTAGAAACAAAATGCTTTGGTGTTACACTAGAAGAAAAAATATTATAAGTACTACTTTTAACTTAAGATTCTCATCAGTTAAAACACGTGAAAGTTGAAATAACAGAACAAAAATAAAAGGTTTATTATGAGTTAGGAGGAAGTATGAGATTTTGAACATCTGGACCTTATCTATTACTGCTTTCTTCTATGGTATAAAATCACGAAGCAGCAAACGTGACCTGGGAAAACAATATTCCACTTACTATGACTGGTAACATAAAAGTCAAAATAAAATTTTAATGAGCCTCACCTAGAAAAATTCTGCTCGACTTTCTCTAACTTTCATTTTAGTTTTCTGAATTTTAACAGCAGGTTTAATCTTTCTTCTTTAGAGACAGAGTCTACACAAAAGTTGAATTCGAATAGGAAAAAAGAAAGCTTTTTCGGAGTTCAGGTGAAAAAAGTTATTAAGAAAACTTTAGTTTTTTTGGAAAAAAAATAAATAAAAGGATTAAAATGATCTATGATAGCTCATGATCTGAAATCACCTATGAATATTTCATAATCGTCTTTCATTTTTGGATTATATTAATAATATTCAAAAAACTTTCGAAGTTACACATACAGTTCAATTGATGATAGGCTTATATTATGATTATTTTTCATTTGACATTCTCGCTTCTTGCTGTTCCATAAATTAATTAAATGCATGAATGCAGTTTCAGGATTGTTATGATAGAAATCGCCTGTTCATTTGAAATCCAACAGCGCCATCTATCATTCGACTCGCACAATGTTTATTGCTGAATCATTTAATGCCGAAAGGCTTATAAGTTTGTCCAAACTCTTTAAAGTCCCCCTGTACATGTATTTTTCTAAAGCTTCTAAAAAAGATAATTTTTTGCAATTAAATGTAGAAATCATTTATTTATTAACAAATTAAACTTTAGAATTGTTTTAGAATACTTCCATTTTAATACATGCATCCTACAACAAAATAAAAACAAATTAATAATAATCAGAGAGAAATGAAAACAGTAATAGTGAAATAAAAAAAACAATGATTTAAAAGAGACTAAGGATGCTACAAATTGATTTCATATGTTCAAGTTAATCCTCTGTTTATTTTTATCAAAAAATTGCTTAACAGATATTATCAACATTAATTTCGAAACCTTTACAGCGGCTTACATGATTGCTATTAAAAGTTAAGGAAAACGAATGAATAAGATCTAGATTTGGAGAATTATATTTAAATCGACAATATATAGAGGTATTCATATGTAAAAGATTTAATTTAGATAATAATGGTAACTTGAAAAACAAAATTCCCTAACTATTTCAACCCATTATCAGATATTATGCAAAAAGTCATAAAATGAGTAACATTATGATTTAATTAAAATAAAACTGCAGAACCTGAATTTATTTAAATTCGGATTTACTAGAGTATTAAAAAGAACATTTTATTATAATCATTAATAATCTTTTTCTTTCGTAAAGTATTTTCAATTATCTTTTAGTATTCAATAGCATGCAACTGAAAAAAGTTGTTTTGTCTAGTCAGATATTTCTTATTGTGTTTTTAGCTAATTATTTATCCATGCAACTTTTCTAATGTAAAAAAACAAACATTAAGAGCAAAGATTTGCTTGTTATCAATTCATTCAGAAAAGCAATATTTTTATTTTCCGTTAGAATTTATTTCCTATATTAGATTTTCTTGTTTACTAACATTCGCGAAAGACCAAAGCAGAAGCGACGCACTTAAATGGTCGGAAGATAGGGAGCACCAATTACATCTCTTATCTAAGCTCTCTCTATATTTACGTAATTAGAAAAAAAAAATAATTCCTTTATACATATTTTTTGCAAATATCTATTTTATTCTACAGAAATTTCAAATGAATTTTTATAATTTCATAATATATATGTGAAAAAAAAGCGCCTTAAAGAATCGTTTTATATTCCACCAATTCAGAATGCATAGTTATTGGGGCCTGTAAAATATGAAAAATCAAATGGATTGTTCCGTAAAGTTCAGTAATCTCATAAGTTGCCTAAACTTTGTTTTCCTAGTTTTTACTATTCAAAAAAAAAAAAAAATCTTATAAAAATGTTTTTCTAAAAATAAACACTGATTTTGTGTAAATTAATTCAATATTTTTTAAATGGCATGGAACAATGCTTTATTCCTTTTTTTTAAAAAAAAAAAAACTTTATTTATCTGATATAAAAATTATGATATTGAATAAAATATTCAAGTAATAAATAATTCCACTCACTTTATACAGCCAAATACTGTTGCAAGTGCTGAATTTTTCGATTTCTAAACTGTAGCTTGTAGTTTTATTTAATTGGTATATTATATAACAAATTTCCATGTTATAATATCCGAGGGAGTGTCAAAAAGTAAAAGGACATTTGAGAAAATTTGGATTTATGATTCAAATCTGAAAAATACATTATTTTTCTACATAACCACCCTGGACTTCAACGCAATTTTCTCAACAAGTTTTTGTTTCTGTGGAAAAGAATGATTTTCGATTGAATATATTACCAATTATGTACCGCATCAATGACTTCTTCATCGGTTACAAATCTTCTTCCCCTTAGACCTTTGTTCAATAGTGCAAACATATGAAAATCGCTTGAGAGCCAGGTCTGGACTGTATAGCTGGTATCGCAGCACTTCGAATCCAAATTCCTATCTTGTTTCGTCCGTCCGTTGGGCAGAATGTGCCCAACCGTTATCTTGCTTAGGATGACACCTTTTCGAAGTTTTTTCACGATGTTTGGATCCGATTGAAGGTTTCAGTTCGCAACACAACACAATAGTTCTCACTGTTCACAGTTTCGCCTCTTGGGGTAAAATGACAGGCTATTATAACTTCCATGTCTCAGATTAATGCTAGAATAATATAACTAGTTGATGGTTGGCGTTTAAATTTCTTAATTTCAGGTGATGATGGGTATTTCCAAACCATGCCAACAGCTATATTTCCAGGTTAGTGAAGGTGTCCTTCATTTCCTCCTTGATGCAGATGGATAATGGAGCTGCCATATTTAACGATCTGCTTTACACCAACAGCTCACATAGGAATAAGAGTGACAAGTTGTATAGAAGTGTTGTCGACTATGCTAATTCAGAGCTGGATAAAAGGAGTGTTACAAAACCCTAAAAAAAGAAATTGCAAAAATCCCTTTACTTTTTGAGTTTTCCTCGTCTTTAAAAATGTAACGCATACATATGAAGTATTAAAGTATTAACTTGAAATTCAATTTTTAATTTAAAAAAAAAATTTCTTTGAAAAATTTTAATTTTTTAAATGCAATAACAAAATTCTTAGCTTTAATGCCAAAGAATATTCTACTAAGACAGTGGAATAAAGACAAACAAAATTATCATAAATTTTCTTAAATACTTTTTGTTAGTAAAAATTCCTTTTCCAAAACGAATATATTCATGTATTAACTTCATAAACACTAGAAGATTTTCTTATATAGAACAAGAAATACTTTTATTTGTTTATGTTGCATATTCAAATACCTTTAGCATCTCAATAAATTATTTTAATAATTGGTAAGAAGCGAATACTTTGAAAGACCCAAAAAGCCATTCACATTTAAATAACTAAATTAAGATCGTTTAAAGTGTAGGAATAAATTGCTAATCATTTTGCATTTCAGAAAAAAAGTATTATTTAATTAACTTTCTTAAATGTAGTTTTCATTTCTAACAGAGGCTACATTTCTCGGAAGAAATTATTTTTTCAACATTTAAAAAGATAATTTAGGATAAACTTGCTTCGTTTTATTTATTAACATGGGAAACTGAAAAGATGTAAGCAATTTTGATGCAAAAATTATCTAAATTTCGAAATTTTATTCCACAACGTTAGTGAAAATTTAATGATGTTAAGTCTTATTTTGTGTAACTCGTTGAACTATATTTAAATTATGTTAACTTTTGCAATAAAAAAAATTCTTTTTTAAAGAATTCAATTTGCAGTTGAGTTACCTTGTGAATAGCTTCCAATTTTACCTTCGCATATTAATATTAATCTTGTGAATTTCGTTTCCATTGTAGAATATTGTTTAATTAATAATAATGTGAATAAAATGAAAATTTTTCTTTGGTATACAGTTGATAAAATCAAAATTTTGTTCATTTTATTTCTATAGTAAAATTTTCTGTTCTAAATCCATTATTTTATATATATATACAGGCGGTATAAAGCATCTTCAATACTTAATCACACGACACAAGAAGGATCTCTGATGGCTGCTATCAACAGTTAAGTCCATATTTCTTATATTGCTTCAACCAGAACTTAATAAATGATCCAGTGGTATGCATATCACATCACAAACTTTAAACAGTTTGTACTTGGAATAAATTTTGCTGATGCGTCTTCGCAGTACCGCAGAATTAGGAATCCTTATTAACCTTGTTGACAAGAATGATGTATGGAATATTTATCCCCATCCATCAGGTGATGTCAGCCTTACAAGACAAGAGGAATGCATGTAATGGCTTAAGAGACTTCAATCAGTATTTTATCTCCAAGTATATTGAAATCTGCAGAGTGATCTGATTGAAAGTTCTTGAAAAGAATTATTTTGTTCGCTAAAATTTTTGCTTAGACAATATAATGTGCATCATCGTTGGACAGTTTTCAAATTTTGGTCCGAAGAAAATAATTTTGTAATTATATATATTCACGATTTACTGAATGTAGACAAGATTTTATTGAAAATTTACTGAATTTAATATATTAATTCTAATTGTAATTTTTTGTCAATGCAGCTAAAAGGTAAAAATAAAAAGAAACCAAGATGCTTTAAAAATTATAACATTCATTCGTTTGTACTTACAAGTACTTCTCTAAATTAAAAAAAAAATAACATGTAGGTAAAATACATATACATAAACATCTTTTTTTTCCTCTTAATAAAAATTGCAGACGTGAAAAACAAAACAAAATAAATGTAGGCGTTTACATTTGCAATTTCCATGAGTGGAAATTGTAGGCGTAAAATACAAAAAGTATTGAAGAAATGAAAAAGAAGCCTATTACTAGCATAATATTTTTAAACAGAAGATATACAAGTTTACTGGCGTAGCTTAAATATATATGATTTTTTTTTGAGAAGAGCATTATCGAATAGTTTATGGATATTTATTTAGCTTACATTATCAAATCGTCTGCAAAATAATTTTATTTAGCTTTTATTTACCCGTGCTTCAAACGATTTTTTGCTGTTAGAGAATATTTTTGCCTGATGGTGCGATTTACGCTCTTTGAGAAAGCAAACATGTATCTTAAGTCTGGAGTTGTAAGGAGAAAAGGCGTTAAAGTTGTAACATAAATGCTTCACCGTTAAGACAAAATCAGATCACAATATTGCTCTATAAAAAATGATTCTTGTATGTATTTTACCTATCCTTAAAGTTTAGCCTAAGAATTCAAAGACACACTGTATACATCCGTTCACATTCATAATAAAGTCCATTTACTTTAGTAGAAGTAAATATATATATATATATATATATATATATATATATATATATATATATATATATATATTTGATATCTGCAAGTTAATAAAAAATATTGTATGATATTTTTACTTCTGAAACTCACCCATTTTTCCATTACTGAATATTGTTGAAAAGCATTATGGATCAATTTACTATGGACTGATTGGAAATAACTGAAAACTTGAGATCTTTATACTAACAACATTATTTTCATAGGTATTATAAATTTTATTTTAATATTTAGAGGTATGAGATGATTATAAAGTTAAATTTAAATTTAAAATTTTTTTTATTTTTTTAATATCTATTCTTTTTCATATAAGTACAATGCAATATGGCAAAATATCAGGAACAGCTAATATAGGACTAAGCAATTTAATAATGAAACTACTTCTAGTGTTATCTCAAATTAAATATTTTTAAATTCTTTCACTAAGCATGCATTAAAGCATTTGTAAAGTGATTTACTACCTAAAATTAGAACATAGAACTTTTCTGTTAAAAATATTTAAAGGGCACAATACTTTCAACGCTCTAATGACTTGGGAACAACTAAATTTCAAATTTTGATTAAATATAATATCAGTAAATACAAGCCTGCAATAGAGTGTTAAAGAGTTTTTACATTATTGTATCCATCAAAAATATAAACTATAAAAACCAACAAAAAAATCAAGTAACAAAAGGAGTTAAGTATTAAATATTTTTAACTCCTTAATTTTTCAAATGTAGCTGCTAATCTATATAAGTGAATGGTTTCTTTTTATATAAAAATAACTTAAGAAATTTCATTGAATTTAATTTTATAAGAAATTAAATACAAATATACTAATCATATAAATGTTATAATTAATTATATAAATTATATATACTAATCATATAAATGTCCCAATAATTTGAAGCTTATTTCTAATAATAATTCCTTAATGTTCTGCAATAATTACTATTAATAGCGGAGGTAACTGAAGTATAAACAGATTAAAAATTAAGTTTTATTTATTTATTTTTTTTTTTTTTTGATCACGAGAAAATCGGAATGATATATAAAAACAATAACATTTTTTTTTTGCATAATAATATTTCAAAGCATATTAAATAAAAATTTGAAATATTGAAATGAATTATGAATCATTATACTCACAGTGACATCGAAAATCTGAAAAATATCTGCAACATCAAACCGCTGACTTAATAATTTTCTTTAGGCATAATATTTTGAACTCAATAATTTTGATACAATTTATGAAATAAGACTTTGCCTTATAGAAATTAATGGTAATGTAAGAAAATAATTGCTAGCACCATTAATATGACTATATTCCATATTCTAATTCTATATTCATCTTTATGTCTTAGATCATTAGAATAATAAATATATTGCTTCATCTTCGACCAAACGCAGTTAGCCTATAATCATCCAAGCATAAGCATTTGTCATTTTTCTTAAAATTCTTAATGGAATAATTGCGTGATTTTGGCTAAGCTTGGCGATTTGCAATTTTTTCGCCAAAAGTATTCTCTCCCAGCAGATGCGTACCCACGTTAAAGTTATTCCCCTGATTAGAAAGGAAGAATTATTTGAAGGAATAATGTCTTTTACACGGACAGGGGACTTAACATACGTTTATCCTTGATTACAACTTTAAGCATTATTTACGATGTTTCTCAATATTCAGAATGAGGAAATGATGACTTGACTTAGAGTAAGACGCGAAAGAGAGAGTACTAAGCAATTACCCCGGTGTAATCCAATATCCATCGAACATTAATCATTTTGAGAGCGTGTAATCAAATTGATATTGATATGAGAAAGATACTTCTCCTTCGCAAAGAGTTAATATTAATAGATGCAAGGTATATCTTGTCCTGCGGGAACGGAAGAGTTACGGGAATGATTTCGGACTAATCTATGAGTAAAACGTGGAAGAAGATTGGAACACCTGCCTTCGTTTCAATATGGAATACGAATTCGCTCTCTAATTTCCAAATTTATAACAAGGATTTCGGAAATGAATGGAATTGTTGGCTGGTATTAATGACGTATTCGAAGATATCTTATTTCAGGAAAAATCCTTATTAATTTATTAATGTGTATGTCTTGTAGAGAGGTGTTAAGGTAAGAAATGATGACTTTCTAAGCTTTGGTTATTCAATGGTAGGTAATTATAGTCCCCACCGAAGCTGCTTTTAATATTAGAATGATAATATTTTAATTGAATTCAAATCAAAAGACATCCTAAAATATAACGAAAGCAGCCTTGTTTGTCATTTTCATGATGATACCCGTTACTTTCTTTTAAGAAATTATATCAAATTAAAACAATATAATCTTTTTTTTTAAATGCAATGATCTCAGAAAATTGTATTGCAATTTATTTCTCTTTACTAATGTGAATTTGTAATAAGAAATAATGAATCTTCCCTTTGTTTTCCCTTTATGTACTACCATTTAAGCCTTTTTTATTAAAAATCCCTCCGATGACATCGGAAGAAATTAAATCAAATACGATTTCGTCTAAAAATTGGAGGTTTTATACCATGTGTTTCATAATTCTTTAATGATTTTGATTCCAAACTTTGCTGGGAAATAAAAGTGTAATCAATTCTTCCAGTTAAACTTCTGAAAATCAGAAAATGCTCCAGTTAAAAAATCAATTTTTTGAAAGTCTTCTAAGGATTTCATATTTTTATTAAGATATACATGTTAAGATGAAGAAATTTCTCACTTTCAACAGAAAAAAAAGGCATTTAATCAGTATGAAAAGTTAATAAATAGTAATGATGCAGACTTATTTCTAAAGATCTATAATGTTATATTTGCAGTATAGAAAGAAAGGAGAACCAGATAACTCTAAATAATAAATGCTCTAGCTTTTCTCTCAAGAAATATAGAAATCTACATCTATCAATATAATAGCTAGAAATTCTGGATGTAGCGAAGTGACTTTATATTGAGAAATTAGTAGATTATGCTAGGATCTCCAATGAGGAAGTTCTCGATATGTAAGGAAGAATTAGCATTTGGCGTCCGTGAAGAAATACATACTAACTCTTCAATGTATAGTGTATCAAATTTGAAGTATAATTATTTCATATAAAGAATAAATATTTCTTATTCACTCACACTTGTAGCAAATTAGACATATTTTAAATAACAGATATTTATAATTTTAATTTTTATGGGCACATAGCTGTTCAGACTTTTTTTCGATAAGTTTGAAGTAGTCAATTATTCAATTCCTGAAACATTTACGAAATTATCAGCATTTAAAAGTCGGCATCCTTGTTTTATGGTTTCATCAACTGTTTTTATTTTGGTATTTACATAATATTTGGAACATATTTATATCTGGTATTTACATCTGGTAATATCTGATATTTACATAATTTTCTCTAAGCTGTAAATTGCCTGTTAACACATGGTAAATTGTCAGTTAGTTCAGGCAAAGGGAATTAAAATTTGCTCACTAAAATATAGGGACTCGTTTTTCCTTCCCATTCCTCTTTACGATTTGACATTGTTTTTCTATTCCCCTAGAAATATCTTTTTCATTTGGTAATTTATATATACATAAATTACATTATATACTACATTATTCTAAACTTTGAGTAGAAGTTTCCCTTTTAATTTTACTTCGTATCGGGGTTGACAAATATATGATATAATTTAGTGGATTATTCTTTATAATAACTGTACAATGGAAAAAAAACCATTTTTTTCTAAAAAAAATTATAATTTGTTTATTTTGGTGAGCGATTGGGAGATATGAAATATGGGTCACTGAAATCAGGAAGCAAAAATTTCAAAGGGAATGTTTTACAAAAAAAGTATAACAAAAACTATTCAAAGTAAAAATTTGGCAAATCCCTGGAATGGTTTTCATTTCTACGCTTTCCAACTAAACAATTATTTGACAGTTAATAGAGGAGAAGGTTTCATTAAACATTGAGAACAGTTACAGAATGTAAGAAATGTTCTGTATCCAAAGTAGAATGTAAGGAAAATGATAATGAATAAAAACATTGAATTCAAAATGGAGGAAAAATAAAGAGAAAAGTTTCAAAATCTTTCGAACTCACAATAAATAGATTTCTTGGAAACCGATGAAACCCCAGATACAAATATATTGTAGAATATATATTTGCAATTTCAATATATATGGAGGCAATGTTAGTTCAAAATTAATTTTTCCCTTTACCATTTCGATTATTATTCGAAGTCTTAGAGGCAATTAGCAAGGAACAAGTTGCAAAATTTCCCCAAGACAAATCGAAAATAGAAAGGGAATATTAAGGAAGGCGCGTTATAACTGTTGACGTCTTGTTCTTGAAACTTGACAACCTCAGGCAAGATCACCAGAAGAAAAGCTAAATGGAAGTTAGAGAAAAAAAGGAAACGCTATTATAAAAATTAATAATCTTCAAGGGCTTATTATTTTAACTGTGACAGAGTTACTTAGATAAAAAAAATACACAGAATACATTTATGAAATAATAAAATAAAAATCACAACGATTAAATATTTCATAATCAAATTATAATGATCAAAAAATGGAAATGTTTCAAAAATGGAAAAAAAAAACAAAAAAAAAAACATGATTTTATTATTAGAATGAATTTTAAATATTTCATAAAATTTAGTTACTATAACTTTAAAAAAATCATTATATGTTTATAAATTTATATTTCTATAAATTTATGTATATTTTATTTTATTCGTTCTCCAAGTTTCGCTTTGTAATTTCTAAATTATTGAAAACTATTGAATCCTATGGTTGAAACAATTATTTTTTATTGCTATTATCCACTGTCTCCTTTAGAATAGAACGATTTGATTTAATTGTTAAAATGTTAGTTAAAATTTCGAAAATATTGAAAAAACGTATTGTCATCGAGAAAGCACAGTTTTTCATTATTTTATATCTTTATTACATGAGGAAATGAATGAACAAATAAAACTTTCAACAATTCAACATTACTATCATGAAACAACATTTTATACTCTTTTCTTTAATCAATTTGCAGTTGTTCAATTTTAAACTAAAATCGTTGCTTTCATGTTATTATAGAAGGTTGTCAGTTTCATTTTGAGTTATTCTATAGCTGACTATTTATTGGGAATAAAATGATAAGAGTAATTGATAAAGGTAGAAAAAATTGACCCTGAAAATCCGCCCATAAGCAATTTAAGATATTGAAATATTTTATAAGTATGACATTTCTTTCCATCTTTCATTCTAGGCATCTTTTCCATTTGAGTAATCTTGTCACATATGGTGCACAACAATTTCTCAAACATATTTATATGATATTTTTATGCACATCCTGAAAAAACTCCATGATATATGAGATATCAGAACAAGAATTTGAATAGAAATAAGATTTTGAATAGATATGAATTTTAAAATTTATTTACAATGTGAAATATGATTCAGCACTTAATCTTTGAATCTCAATTTCAGTTATTCATAAATAAACCCCAAACCTTGAATTTGAGATAGAAGTATTATGTTAAATTATTTTTTATCTTGAATTCGGAAAGTTCTTTGGATTATATCCCAAGGAAAAATAAATTTTAAAAAAGTTCTTAAGAAAAGACATTTAAACTTTAGAAATTATTTATAAAAAAAAAATGTTTATGGAAATATAAAATAAAAACCATAATAATGTGGGGCATAGATAGAAAAGCATAAAATAAACTTAAATCATAAGCATATATAATGAAAATTAATCTATAAATCATAAGTGTTTGGAATTTTTTTTTATCATAGGATATTCACTGTGTTTTTATATCCTTGGAATAAACTCTACAGACGTTAATTTTATGACTTTTGTTTTGATCTCCGCACATAAATATATTCGGGTTAATACATCACCTAGATATTTAATTTTCTACTAAAAGCAAGTAATATATATATAAAAAATTAAATCAATTCCTACTTATTTTCTTATATTAGTTATATTATATATATATATATATATATATATATATTATTTATGATCGGGGGTCTCGCCAGTAATCTCACATTGGCGACCATTTGGCGACATGACGACGGATTTGGTGACCAAAAAGAAATTACTGGACAAATTTAATTAATTAATATTTGAAACAAAAACTGTATTTACATCAAGTGTCATACACTATAAGTTTAAAAAATTATATTTGAACTTGAGTGGATGAATAAAAAGTATTTTATTAATAATTGAAAATTTGAACAAGATTATATATATATATATATATATATATATATATATATATAGGAAGAGTGCGAACTAATAGTAGGAATTGAGTAAATATTCTTATTCATATAAAAAATATTCTAATTCTACGGATAAATTTCTAACCTTGTTTAATTAATTTTTCAATTTAAGAACCGAATACCGACTATATATTTCCTATAATTCTAAGAATATTTATTTGAATTTGCACATTATCAATACATTTAGTTTTGTACTAAAAATAAATATTCTCATTCACATTGATAATATACTCATTCTAAGAATAATTTAATATTTTTTAAATTAATTACTTTTTTAAATTATTTTTTGATTAAAAAAAGCTTTAAAACAAAACGGCATAAGCTTCAGATTCTGAGAAAAAGACTTAAGTAGTTTGGACACTTTAACATGACATGAGTGCCCGTTATTTCTTTCTAATATTTTCATTGTGTTTTAATTCCTTTAAAATATTGCTACATTTTAGAAAAAAGAATATTTTTTGATACAGTAAGAGTGTTTAAATAAACTTTTATAATTATTATTTATTAATCTTTAATATGTATCATAATTCATTATTTGTCGTATGACCAAGAATATATTTACTTATTGGCGTTGTAGAGTACATAATCATATCAGAACGTTTTTAATTAATTTTAATTAAAATTTCTGTGAATTAAAAATAATGCCGTAATTTAATGGCTTTTGCAATTTTTATTGATTAATAATAGACAAAGAAATGATTTTTTTAAATTAAAAGTTGCCTTTATAACTGCATAAATTTGATTTTTCAATTTCTTTATTTCATTTATTTTTTTCTGAATTTTGCCATATTTTTTAAATATACATTTTTACGAAATTTCTGATAATAACTTTCATTATTGCGATGAAACTTAGACTTTCTTGAATGCTTCATTAAATATTTAATCCTGTGCTTTTCTTCGTCAGTTGAAAGCTACAGCTAACAGATTCTGAAAATTCCCTGTTCAGTTCCCATAAGAAAAAAGAAAGTAAAATAATAATACATCAAATGAAAATATTCAGTTTAAACAGATTACTCAGACATTTCAATTTTTAATGTTAGTGTAATGTAGATTCTATTCAGAAGGTTCCTGCACATAATGGAATATCTATAAAACTATTAATATGACTCGTATGTTTGCCGGAATTTGATGTTTAAGATGTATTCGGTGAAATAATTATAAACACCAAATAATGTGCAAGAGATTTAATAGCAAATAAATATAACCAATATTGCAAGCGATCCAAATAGATACAAAACGCGATTAGTTAAAAAAAATTGAAATGCACAAATTAATGCTTCTTAAATGGAATATTTAAATGATGCCACATCTGTAAAATTAAATTTTAATTAAATTAATACATTAATTTAGTATCTGAAGTAATAAATTAAATAATTGTTACGAAATACCATATTTACAAAGATAAAATTTGAAAAAAATTCCTTTATTATAGATGGCAAAATTTTTTCACACACTTTAATTTAATTTAGAATGTTTTATATTTCTAAAGATCTAATTGCGTAATCATTTATTTATTCTTTTTCTTATGATCTAGAGATTGTAATTTTTATTCATTAATGCCCTGCTATTCTTAGTAAATTCTTATTACTAATAATTATTACCAGAACTGAATTATCCATTTATTTAATAACTTTAATACTTAAATAAGTATTAAAGTTATAAAATCAAGTATAAAGTACATACGATGAATGCCAGTACATATTGAATACAGAAAAAATTACTGTATAAACAGACTAGGGATTGCAATACCGGACCAAAATTTCAATACCGGTATTCGGTATTTTTTAAATCTTAATACCGGGATACCGGTTTAATTACCGGTATTAGAAATTTTAGAAAAAGAAAGAAAACACAGGTGTTTCTTTGTTTTATTTGCCAGTTATGTTAGAGAGTGTAAATATCACAAAAAATAATTTGTAACTTATAAATTATAACAGTATATAATCACAAAAAAGTAAAGAAGTATTTTATTTATTTGAATCACAAAGAAAGTGTAAATATCACTATTCAGTCTATGATACTATTACAAATTTTTGAAATGTGATCTTAAAAAACATAATCATCAATTGTACTGTCATTAAGCCTGAAAAGTAATTTTGTGTAAAAATTACCAGCTGTCGAAAACGCTCTTTCGGCATCTACGGTAGTTGGTGGTACTGTTAGCAATGCGCGATATACATTTTCCAAGTATTTACCTCTAAATCCCTCATCTTCAAATAAATCGATTTCCCATCAGATGGTTTTGGATATAACTGATTTCTGTATTGTATTTTTGGTTCGTTGAAATCTTTTTATTTATCGCTAATTCTAATTTTTGTTCAAGGGACAATTCCTTTTCACTATCGACAGTAGTGACATCATAATCTTCGATACTGAACCGAATTCTTCTGAATGTGGATAAAAAATTTTAAGAAAATTTACTCTAAACTTAATCAGATGAATTGGTTATTTTCTTTTCTTCTTTTTCATTTTTAAAATCATTATAATTATGTAAATACCATAAGACATTTTCTATTTTGGTATGCCTATCTTCTGTGTGATTTTTCAATGAAATATATAATTCTTCAGATAGTGATGTGTACTGTTCTTTCAGTGACTGCAACATGAAATTTATTGTTGCATTAGCTGTTAATAAATTAGAATCTCTTCGACATCATGTCTCAATAGTCAGTTTTATTGGAAGTAGAGCTAATACAGTTCTGGATATTAAGTCGAATTCATTATCTGAAAAATTAATTTGCAGGTTTAAGTCGATTATTGTTTTTTGGGATTGGATTTCTCAGTTTCAAAAATCGTTCCATCATTAGGAGTAAACTGTTCCAACGTGTTTTAGAATCTAATGTTAACATATATTCTGTTTTATTTTCAGTTAGTATATATTTTAGTAATATATCATTTTTATAGGGAAACGTTTAAATATCTTAACAATTTTTGGAACTTTATAAATTATAGGAAACAATTCTTGATAGGTTAATATTTCATCCTCATTAGCAATATCTTCTTCAAGAATTACACTGTCATTATCTTCATTGTAAATATCACTCTCACTCTTACTCTTTTCAAAGTTGGAATCCGAAGTTTCTATATCCACAGTATTTAGATTCTTCTGTTCTTTAGGGTTTTTTTTTGCATAATACATCTATTACTCCTAATTGAATTCCATGTGTATAGCACAACTGCTGATTTGTACCAATCAACTTTCCAACTTTTTTCATAATTGTTGTCCCATCAGTCGTTATGGATACAATATTTTCTTTCAGGAATAATCCATGTTTCTCTAATTTAGATTTAAGCCATTAATTGGCTAATTAATTTCGTCCGTTAGGGAGACATAAAAACAAAAACGTATACTATTTTGCTATGTTCGCGATATCTGAACATATAGTGGAGACAATTTTAAAAATTTCTAGTAAATACCGAAAAACCGGTATTTAAACTTGTGAATACCGGTATTACGAAATTGTACAAATGGCTCAAAATACCGGTATTCGGTATCCCGGTATACCGGTATTGCAATCCCTAAAACAGACCATATAATTTTGATAGCAAATTCAAATTAAAAACCATATTAATTAATAATTTAAATAAGAATATTAGTTACTGCATATTAATTAAAACTGTTTTTTTAAAAACTGATTTTGTTAAATTTATTTTATTTTACTTTTTATTTTTGCTCTGCTAATTATTTCCCGTTTCTAAAAATAGATTTGAAAGGAGGCATTAAAATTATTATAAGTATTCAGAACTTAATATTTTGCATTCTCAATTTTAAAAATTTATTTTTTTAAATATTTCCTGTGATTTTATAAATTTTATGACAATTATTCTATTTTTTCCCTTGCGTTAAGTCAAAATATTTACATTTTTTTTCCTTTTCTTATGTATTTCCATAAAAATATTTTTTTTCTTTATTTTTAAAATTGTGTGAAAATATAAATGTATGTTTTAATTGCTGCCTTTTCTAAGTATCTTTGTTTTTACGGCAAATCCTGTACTATTTTTTCAGTATAATTAACTTTCTGTTAATTATACTGAAATTATTTCGTATATTGTTTTTAAAGTCATGTTTCACATAAAATTATACATTTTCTGTTCTTCATTCTTCACAAAATAATATGCTGAAACAGAAAAAATTGTCATTTGCTACTTTATTTTTATTATGCCACATAAAATCTTTTGTTAATAAATTTCCATTTTGTGAACAAAGGTATTTACGGCATAACCTTTCTAAAAAGTTTTCAAAAATATTTAATTTGTATCATTTTTAAAATTTCAAAAAATGTATTTTTCAAAATGTATTCGGTCAAAAATGTTTTTTGATCAGCTATTTGTATAAATTGTTTCGTATTACTTCTCTTTTCCTTTCCATAAATTTCATTTTTTAATTCATTTACTGCTGGTACAGCATTTATTGCAAAGGAAATTAAGAAACATCTGCCAAATATAATGAATAAAAAACTGTTACAATACAGAAGAAAAAGATGATTACTTGAAGTATGCATTGGATTCCATATTTGTAAGAGCAAATTATTAGAAAATGAACAATTAAAATTTAAAAATTTAAATTTAGAATTACTTATAGATTAAATCTTTATATTGAAAAGTTTTTACTTATAAATACATGTAAATTCATTATTTATTAAAATATGCCTCATTTTATTCCTTTCCTTTCATTTTGTCTTCAAGTGCAATATTCTAAATAGTTCTAATTTTTATTGCTTCATGGCTGAAATTATTATTTGTTCGTATCAGCTATCTTATTATTATAAATACTATTTTTTTATATGACTAGTACACAGTACGTCTGAGAATGAATGCTGGCCCTTTAATCATTCAGTTTTCATCTTTTATGAAGTTAAGAATAATTATTTAACACTTATCTAGGCGCCTATGCTTAGCACAATAAAGTTATATTTTATATTGCTGCACAATAATTTTAATATTTTATCCTGGGGATATTGTTATTCTTGGAAGCAATATATCCACTGTCGTAGCAAAAACATTGATGTCAAATGGAGAATTCATCTTTTCGTTCAATACATTGACTGAGATCTAAAGTAAAATTTATTTTATTCATGGCAACATACATGGAATTCAGAACTGAATTACAAATTACATTTCATACAACCATTTGTTTCTGTCAGTTGTCTTCTTCAAACATTGCTTGCATATGAAGTTAGGAATAATTCGCTTCATCCATACATATTTCATTCAGAACCCTCTGCTACTGGTAAAAATCAAACCAAGAAATTTTTATTTTCATTCAGAATATACAATGCGTCCCAAAGAAAAACTGATTTCCTTCATGGCAATGTACATGGGATTGATAATCAACCCTTGGCCCACAGGTTGCTTTCGGCGCACTCTATACGCTATTTTGATTTTCCTCCCAATTTTACAGTTATTTAACAATAAACACTTTTCTTTTCATGATATAATAAGAGTAATAGTTAAATAGATAAATGATGTGTCTCTAAAGTAAGTATTTATTTTTAAAATATCACAAAACATTTAAAACTCTCTCTCTAATTATATATATATAAATATATAGGCAGCCAATTTGTGAATAAATCTTTAACAAAACTTGCTTTTGATCTTGAGAGAAACGCGTTTCTTTGAAATACAACTGATTTGAGTAATTATTGATCTAGTATTCATAAAATCATAAGATATCGTCATTTGCTATCTATATATTCCACATTAAAATATTGAGATCTCGTAAAACTTTCATCAAGTTTGTCTAGTGCATCAACTTCAGTATCATTTCTATTTGATCTATATTAATACCAAGTTAATGAGTCTATGCATCGATTTATCGTCATTCTAACCTAGGTTCAAAAGTATGACGCCTTGTTTTTGGTCATCCACGTAAAAAACTAATGACTTAATGAGCGTTTCATGGATAATTTTCCTGAAATTAATCCCAATCCCAAAAATAATTTAATATAGTTTGTCTAAAAATTTTTCATTTAAAGTATTAATTCCTCAAAGAACGTGGCTATATTGCCCTGGAAGTATATGCCGTAGAACGCATCATGTATTTTCTTGTAAAATATCAAAAAAGGTGTTTCAATGTCATTTGAAGTAATTATTGGAAATGAGAATAAAAGAATGCGAATAAGAGAATAAAAGTTTGGTGGATATACCACTTTCTCAGGAATTTATTTCAATACGTACTCAATCGCGTGCTTTATGCCACAATCTGACCGTATAAGGTTAAATAACAAATTACACTTTGTATATAATTTGCCACTCATTTCACAGTTGTCTCTCTCAATCGTCGAAAGAGTTAAATCTTTATGGCTTCATCTGGGCAGTGCACAATTCAGTCATAGACATTTATTTAACAGCCAGTCAATAATTCCTTTTTATACAGCTTAGTTCTACGGTGACGGGGTGATTATTTGTAATTAAAAAAACGACATCTATTTCATTTATAGTTTACTTCGAGCAGTTCAAGATGCTGTACAATCATTCCTAGCTTTTTTTGGATATATATTAAAGGGCGCTTTTTTAGAATAAAACACTTCGGTTAGGCTCGATCTAATTTAAAAGAAAATCGATGCTTTTTGCCATACCAATGTATTTGTCTTTTCTCATGACAATGGTTTTATACATATTGTAAACTTACCATCGTATTTTATTTGATTTATTTTCTATCGCTTTACTATTTCGATAAGATAGTAACTGCATTTTAAAACAATATCTATTCTGCACACTCTGACCAGTATTCAGCCTTTAGCCCCATAAAAATATATCAATAATAATAATTGTTGGAAGTTTACTCATAATACATATCTCTAATTCCAACAAGAAATATCTAGCAATTAAAAGACAACTCCTGAAAAGAAAGTTTTCTGTGGTTTCATTATGCTAAAAGCGAGTATGTAATCATGGTTCAAAGTGTATCCCATTGGGTTCAGTTCAGTTATATTAACGTCACATTTTTAATGCAACATAAAGGCTATTTTGGTGCGGAAATCGTAATTTGGTCAGATGACGAGGAAGACACTTGAGCTGGCACCCCACTATCCAAACTACCACACCACTTCAGAATTAGGAGAATGTTTGGCCCCAACGAATTCAATTTGCATCAACTTACACGATGATTCTTCGGTGGAATCTGATCTCCAGTCTGAAACCCTCCGGTTCCAAAGCCGAGATCTTACCACCAGGCCATCGTGGCCAAATTGCGCTTCTTATCATTTCTATTGTTTATCCTCCGGTTAATAATCTATATATTCATCATCAATTTAAAAGCTCTGATCAAGGGATGTTTTTTTCAGTTACGCAACGATTAAGAGTGTCTTAAGAAATTGTTAAATATTCGAGAGGAGAAATCCTTTTAAAGACATCCAGTTAAAGACCTTCTGTTATGAGATTTCAATGAAATATTTATTCTTCAATAAGAGGTTTGTAAAGGATCATGTGTATGTTCTTCCATTAACAGCTGACATAGAACAGATAACCAGAAGAAACGCGGGTGCTCAATAAATGTGGGGTCAAAATGTGAGGAAAAATTCACAATCCGTTTAATTTAAACTATGTTAATCATTTTTTTTACTATGTCGTATTAAATTCTTTAAAATGAAAAAAAACTGAGTTTTTCTTCCTTGCCATGCATCTTTTATCATTGTAACTCATATCTACTAATAATAAAAGGAAATGCATCTGTATATCTGTAAGCCAAACGATCTACAGTCTAATTCGGTTTCATGAAGCTACAAAGAAAGATACAAATATGGAAGGAGGAGATGTGTAAATTGAAACGTCAGTTTTGGAATTGTAATTATAATTTTCAATAATTTATTGATATTTCGTTATTTTTTTTTCATGATGATTTTCAAAAGTACTTTTGCTCAAAAAAAATCGTTACATCATTTTAAAATTTGTTGCAATAGATAAAAATTGAAGCTTCACAATAGATGATACGTAGTTAGAATGAAAGCTATTAACGAAACCACGTTTTAATGTCACTATTATGTTATAGACTTTCATTACGAAATTTCATTTACGTATAAATGTAACAAGTTCAAGCTATTAATATAACATGACTATAAAGTTTCACAGTTTGAGGCTTAAAACTACTCTTTAGAAGAGATCATGAACATCAGTTTTATACATCAGTTGATGTATAAAGATTTAATGGGATTCTTATACAACCAATATTTCTGATGAGCCTCCTAATATGTATTACATAGGATAAATGAACCGTTAATTGTTAATTAATGTGACATAGTTTTAAAACTAGTATTAATTTTGAAACATTACCAATATAATGAATATTAGAATATGATCATTATTTACATCTAATTTTATAGCTTTTAAATATTTTCTCTGTGGTTTAAAGTTCTTAAATACACTTCAAAATCAATGAAATTGATTTCACTATGAAAGGAATTAATTCATTCACGATTTCATTCTGTAAACAATTTTGAACATCAAATTAATATATTGACATCAAATTATTAATAAAGTTAGTAGAAGGCTTTTATAGATAGACCACGTGATTTTCGAAGATAATTAAATAATGAATACGATATCTCAAGATCCTTATATTCCGAACTTCCAATCCGCACTATCAACAGAATATGAGACCCGAGACAAGATCTAATAAATACAAAATATCCCACTAAATAGTATTTTATATTTCTAGACCCCATATCATAATATATGTTCATCAATATTGTTGTCACCCTTCAATTTATCAACACAAATATGCATATTTTTTTCTCTAAAAGTTGATTAATAAAATGAAAGGCTTAAGTACGTGAGTTGAAATAATGTTTGATACTATTTCCCATTTATTGAAACTAGTTCTACTGAATCTCATACAACTAAATGGAATTGATCTTTCCCGAAGATAAATCTTTGTTAGGAAATCGAAAAAATGAAACTACTTCATTTTTGCTTAAACTTCGTTTCACGAAATATAAATTGTATTTTTAAGGCAATTCAAATCAATAACTTTTTTTCAAAAGGCATAGATGTGTGAATCTATACATAAAGGCGAAATGCTTATTCTCAAAATTGGAAGCGTCATAATTCATGGTTTAAGACTTTCAGAAGCATCTGGAAATGAATCGGAATCTTTTTTCCGAGAGTGATTTAACTCCAGCCATTAATAACTGCCTTTTGAAGAGGGAAAGGTATCTCCGAATGATAAAGCATGATATATCTTGTGTTGATGAGGATACCCAGAGTTATTTTTCCATCATATCTCATTCTTTAGAATTGGTTAAGGTTCTTATCTTAGCTGCATTTCAGAGATTTCTTTCGAAATGCAATGAAGGATTTGAGAGTATTTTTTTGTATTATTATATTCTCATAGATATAACTAAATTTTTTTTTAATAATTAAATTGTTAAGTTATTGGTAATTCTGCAACTGATATGATTTGATAGGTTTGTTTTTTGTCATTCTTCTAAAGGTATAATAAAGATATTGAAGATTTATATTTCCTTTCTTCAGTTGCCATTTAATAATAGTGAAAACTCTGAATCTTGTAGCAGCTTTGAAACAGAAAGTATTCAGTTTAAAAGTAGCATTTATTTATTTAAAATGATAGGAAATTAACAACATTTTTTTAGAATTATAACAAATTGTATTGAAAAAAATAATTCTTAGATGCCCTGTTTTAGAATACCAAGTCTCATATGTAACATGGCACAAGCAAATATATCTAATTAGAGAAAATATCCCCAACAATTAATATTGTGGTATGGTCAATTCTTTTGATCATACATATCATACTTAAATTCTTTTGGTCATATCGTTAAACATACTTTACTTGGTTAGATTTTCCAAATAATTGGACATTTTCTTCTGTTGCTTTGAAAAAGTTTACATTTTTCAAGAAGGGGATGAAGTATTGACACTGACAATTTCCGTTTTTACCAATTTTTTTTATACCAAATAGTTTTTTCAATTTTACAAATTCTGTGCCCTGTAAAAATTTGATAGAGAAGAACTTTAACATATTGCTTTTTATTCAATTGAATTTCCCGCCCCCCCCCCAAAAAAAAAAACGAGATCAGCTAACCATGCTGCTGACCATGATTAATCCATTATTTTTGCTTCAAGTTGGACACTGATTTGGTGTGAAGGTGTATAAACACTGTCTTCTTCTTGAGTCGAAACCTTCTTTAAAATACCTCCGAAATAAAATGTCTTCCGCTTCCCAGGCAAAAAGTTCACGGAATGTTTCTTTTCCGAAGTCTCTCGTTTCATATAGTTTTGGCAGCGATTGGATCTGTTCACTGCTAAGATCTTTCAAAGTGCCTTCCACACAAATTAATCACCGGCACAATAACAATAGTGAAAAATAGCAAAGAAATGTCATTATTTGGAGTTAAAGGCAATGGTGGGTGGCAGATACGTTGATAATAACTTATTTTCAAATATTTGAAGGTTTTTTTTTATTTCTTTTTTATTTTCTTCAGCGGCATGTCTAAGAACCGGCATACCAATACTAAAGATTTTCATGTTCCTGTATATCCATGGTTTCTGTATTCTTATAAGAAAGCCCTTGAAGAGAAAAGAACATGTATGGTGAAACACATGTATGGAAGCCTTGAAGGTGAAAAAAAACAGTAAACTGTATGACAAAAACAACTGAATGAGCTCTAGAGGAAGCAAGATAGAACCCATTCATTCAGTTTTCTTATGTCAAAATATTCTAACTTGTTCTGCACTCTAACATTTATGGAAACAGTCTGCTATTTTTTTAATTCTAGAATTTATGGAGATACGTCTTTCTCTATATAATTATTTTTCTTTGTATCCCCTTGGTTTAATAAAAAAAAATGCTGACTGCTTTTTCTTAGGTAATATTCTTTAACAATTAATCGTTGGTCGTTTGATTATCATCGAAATGTTTTTCAGCTGGAAAGCAAAGATCTATACTTTTTTGTTCTATTTCATTATCTTTTAGATTTTTTGACATTTTTTTCTAATTTATTATTATATTTATTTTATTTTTTGCACAAATTATGCGCAAGATAAAAATATGTGTTCTTAAATTTTATGTTCCATTCATTTTGTTTCTGTATGTTATATACTCATATTAATTATTTACATGATAAAATTTCCTCACTTGGCAAATTATCATGGATTTGTTTCTGAAAGAAATATGATTTATGCTTACTTCTCTCTCAAACGTTATTGATATTTTTCCACAATTACAATGTATCTATGACATGCGCATTTAGATGCATATTTGGAACATTTTCATTTAGAATTTCCAAACGTCTTTCTTTGAAACTTTTCACTTTGTAAAATGAATCAAATCAAGTATAAAATAAATCATGTCCTGAAAATTCTTAAGACTTTTCAGCAAAATATTTAAAATGGTTTCCTTCAGGGGGAATAAATTGCTACATTGTAATTTAGATTCAGAACAAAAAAATTTTTTTTTTAATTTTGCCAAAACAATGCATAAGAGAAGAATATTAATAAAATATTTTCTGAAGATTTATATTACAAAATTTTATATTTAATTGACATGATTTATATAAAAATATTCGACCTGTTATTTTTATATAAATAACAAGGAGAGTACATTTGGACAATATAAGAAGAAATAATTTTTTTAAATCTAATTATTATTGATATGTGATACTAAATATTATTTAAAATCATCTACCTTTCAGCTGTTTTTAATGAAAAGTGATTGAATCTAACATACATTTGTACATGGTTCTTTTTTATACAGTTATTTTGATTAAATTATTATGAAGGTTCCTTTATTTATTAATTTTGCTACAGGTCTATATAATTTCGTCCATCCTGTATATGCATATGAATTTTATGAAATTAGTAAATTTTATTACCAAAAGTGACCGATGCAGTTCTGTGTAAATATACATAATTTAATTGATCTGAAAAATAATATAACTTGGCTTTGGAACGACTCTCTAATGTGATTAAAAATGCAATTGAACAAAGAAAATTTAGATTAGAATTTATAGAAATATTATGAAAATGAAATGATAATATTGACTGTAATAATAATTTAATGATAAAATTGCTTATAATAATTTAAATAATTTCATTTGTTAATAAAAATAAAATAATTTCATTTGTCTTCTTGAACAGTACTTCTTGATCACCTAAAGTAAATATTTCTGAAAAATCACAAGTACTGCAATGAGATTTGCTCAAAGTGTATATTAAATATTATGATATCGGATGTATATTTTTTAAAAATAGTAATGTCAGAAGTTTATATCATTAAAAAAATAAAAGGCACCAGAATCGTATATTAAAAAATAGTGCCATTAGAAATATATATGCATTATGAAAAAATAATGACATTAGAAGTATATATGCATTATGAAAAAATAATGACATTAGAAGTATATATTATAAAATTATGACGAGAGTAATAAATAATATTAAAACCAATGATGTCATAAATAAATTTCATTAAAAAGTAGTGATGCCGTCAGAAGTATATTTTATTAAAAAGTGATGACATCAGAATAGAATTGTTGATAAAAAATTTTTTAAAAAATCTACGGTTTCTGTTTTATTGGAAAATGCAATAAGATGCAATAACAGCTTATTTCAAAATTTTATTTATTTGAAAGATTTTGAAAGAGTTTGTGGTGAATATGACACCTCTCCCCTCCCCCAAAGAAAAAGATGAAAAAAAATGAAAAAAAAAATCGACATCTGGGCTGATAACTTCTATGACATATAGTTGCAGATAAAAGGAAAATTTATTATTGTCAATCCTCAAGGTGAGGATGATAAAAATTAGAAGTTATTACAGTTCTTTTGTCCAAGATAGTTACGATTTATCAAGTTTCTGTGAAATCTGCAGGGACTTAAACCGTTATTCGTAATAAGTAGATGGATTTTCAAATTAGTTTTTAAATATTGTAAGATATTAGGTTTAAGAGGCAAACATTTTGATTTAAAAACTTATTTGCCCATATTTTTTTTTTTGTCAGTGTATCTAATTTATCAAATTTCAGAAATTCTGACTGCATTTAATGCCTGTTAGTACATGTTGGTATAAAAGAAGATTTGACCGGCATATCGAAAGCAAATTTCTTTTTAATATATTCGATACAAAGAAATTAAATAACATTCAATACAAAGATCTTTAATAGTATTCCATACTAAGATATTAGTAGAAATTCCTTAATAAAAAGAAATTGAAGAATGAAATGGTGAAATATAGAAAAATCACTCCAGAAATAAAAATAAAAACATTTTACTTCAATTGTGATCTATAAGATAGAAAAAAAATCAAGGTTTCAGAAACAATACCACTTTTCCCTGTGTATACAGAAATTTTATGTTGCCAAATTGAGTGGGACAATGAGGAAGAGAGCAAAGTTTTATTTAAACAAAGATAAATTTGGTTTGGTATTAACTATGATCCTACCACATCTGCATTGCAACGGAAGAGTGTTGCAGTTAAAATTTATCGGATACATTCTATACTGCATTTAATAGAACATGTTGCAATTCTGTTTTTACCATTGGCACATATATTGAATATAAATTTGAAAATAACCATCTTAACCTTTGTGGATATAAGGTTTGAAAAAAAAAATGGATATTCTCATTTGGTATGACCGACATTTTTTTCCCAATCTCAATTCGATCGAGCATATATCATACATTCTTGGATGACTGGTTGCAGCATTTATCCACTTCCATGTCTTTTCTAGAATTTTAGATAACACTGATCCAATATTGAGACGCCCTATTACTAGAGCAAATGGATGAGTTCTAGTTGCTTAAACGGGCGATAAAGCCTAGAGTTTGAACACAATATCTTGTTTCGGTTTAGTTACCTAAATGCTATATTTTGAAGCAACAGAAGGACTTTTTGAACAGACCTCGTAATTTTGGACATTGAAGAACGATATCCGAGCTTATAATATTCCTTACGAAAGGAAATTTGACCTACCTATTTATGAATAATGTTTAATAGGTCCATATGCATGAAATATATTTTATTTGAATCACGTTCAGAACTTTGAACCCTCCAGCCCCAAAAGCTCTTATTTTACTACTTGACCACCGCATCCTACAGACTGTCTTTGCAACACACAGCAAGCATACAGTCTATTAACCTTCATAATATATATATTATATATTAGAAGTCATCCTTGAATAAAATAAATTACTCTTAGCAGCATTTCAATTATTTTGTTGGATAGTGCAGGGTCTGTAATTTTTATATTATTTCTTGTATCAAACAAGCTTTATGATTAGTATTTTCACACTCATTTCATTTTTGAACACTTAATATCTTTAATTTATGGACTCCATATACGAGCGAATTATACTACAGGTTACTGAATTTTCCCAAAACGATTTCCCAATATATTAGGTTAGTTAATTTTTAGATATGTACTTTGGTATTCTTTAGACAGGTTATTTAATTTTCTCAATGTATGCACATATATGCCATGCCAAAAATTTAAAATAGTTTCTTGCGCGCTAGTTAAAATTTGATCGGAATGATTACAGTCAATGATATTTTCCAGGCAATTTTCTATAAAAAAATATCAAAATCAAGGAAATATGAAAAATATCCAGACCCTAATCTATAAAGTTTTCTGTGCAAGAAATATAATATAAAAGTTTAAAAAATATCAATGAAATAGATATTTAAGTGCTAATTAGACATATATTGAAAACCAAATGAGTATAATGGAAATA
This sequence comes from Argiope bruennichi, assembly GCF_947563725.1. Taxonomy (NCBI): domain Eukaryota; kingdom Metazoa; phylum Arthropoda; class Arachnida; order Araneae; family Araneidae; genus Argiope; species Argiope bruennichi. Next base: position 74,159,124 of record NC_079154.1, on the reverse strand, counting down.
AAAATCAATGCAAATGAAGTGAATTGCAATTTATATTCAGATTTTATTTCTATAAAATCAAATAATTGTAGCGAAATGCACTTAAAAATAAATTTTATTAATAAAATTCAAAAAGGAAAAGTATTATCTTGTTTCTATCGAAGTTTTTCCAAATGAAAAATTAGTTGTGTTCCTACAAGTTTCGATCTTGTAATGCTGATTAAATCCAATGATCATTTGGAACTATGGAAAAAAACAAACCATTACAATAAAATATACCCTAACTCTTTACTTTACAGAAGCACTTTTCAGTCACACTGAAATGCTTGTTCTTTTAAATGTCCATTTGAACATTAAAGAAATACAAACGACCGTATCTGTCCGGAACAAGCTCCCAAAACTAGGATAACCCTCGGCACGAAATGTACCCATTATAGAATGGGGAAAAGTTCATGCAATTAAGCCTCACATTTAAAGGACGGAGAAGCACGCGAGTTCTCTAGAGAAAAAAAAAAGTTGTGTAAACGCACTAAAGATTACAAAAGCCGTTTGTTAATTTAGGGTCTTAACAAGTATCATCAAACTACTGTCGCTGTCTTCGCTTTTCAAAGACTGATAAAAGGCTTAGAGTTGCCTTTAATGTTTCTCGAAAATATCGTAATAATTACCCGGGCTGCTACCAGAGGATGATTGGATTTTCCCATAAGGTTGTTAAAGGAAGTTTATTGTTCATAACAGGAATATGTGATGAGTTTGCGAATCCTGTTTATGGTTCGTTTGCATCCCGTTGCAACAAAAAATATATTAAGAGATTAAAGATATAAGGAAATTAATCAGTTTAATTATTTTGGTAACCACAAAGTTTATTTCCTTCGATGCACAAGTATTTTCGTTATTACGAACATTAATTTAGAATAAAAATTTTAATTCAGAAAGTTCATTCATAAACTATGGAACTTTCGAAATAAGTATATTAGTTCATCGGATGTGTTTTAAAGAAAACTTGATGCTTCTGTGTTCTTACGCTTTTAATGTCAAATCAATTAAATTGAAGAATTCAAATTTGTAGTGAAAAATCTTGATAAAGTAATTTGATTATAAGGAAAAGAAGTACACGTAGTTGTCATTAAATAGGTAGATTAATTACTCATATTTTAATCAAAATCATTAAATCATTTAGTATTTTTTCAGATTCAGATATAAAACATGTGTGACTTTTTAAAGTCTATTTATTAATTTACATTTTTTTTTATAATTCGAAAATATGTTGCGTTATTTAAAAGATACTTTTATGTTAAATAATTTATAAAAAAAGCCCTCTTTGATTCACTGATGATGGATTTTGAATTAATTCAGAAATTGAATTATGTTATAATAATGTTGGTTGATTCTGTTTTAGATATAGTAGAATTATACTACTCTGGCAAATGAATTTGTGAATGCATTTCCAAAAAAGTAATTTGTTTCATTTTTAATGGTTTATATATTATGTTAATATAATAAAGATACTCTTTAAAATATAAATATGCTAATTCTCTTTATTAACTTAATTTACTGTTGAAAAGCTTGTTTTCTTAAAATATTAAAGCATATATTCTTTGTTAAATATCCTTTTACATACGTAACATTCAGCAATGAAAAAGATATTTGAAAATACATGAAACAATCAAACAATTAATCATATATACTTTATCAAAGATGTTTTCGAATTCCAATACTTCATTTGTATACACCATTCAATTCGATACTTTATTTTTATGTAACATTTGTATTAATCGTACAAATAGTACAGTAATAATTTCAAAATATAAATAGAAAGAGAAATCGTTGAAAAAAATCTACATCAAGACTTTCGTAAATGTCGGAATTTCGGTAAATTTCGTAGTATTTTTTTTTTTTTTGAACATATCCAGGCAAATCGAAAGAACATCATTCAGAAATTGCCATTGCTAGAAATTAATTTCATAAAGCATAATAGGATTTTTATCGAGTCCAACTGAAAAATGTGGTTACTTAGCATGCCACAATAATTTTAACACAATTATAGTTACTAGATGTTAATAGCGGTTTATGTAGAAATAAACTAGAACAGCGATTGCCAAACATGGTCCATGACTGACATTTGGACCATAGACAGCTTATACGTAAACAGCGAAACAGCTATTCCATAGGCAGCTTATAGGTAAGCAGCGAAACAGCTATTCCATTGGCAGCTTATAGGTAAGCAGCGAAACAGCTATTCCATATTTGTTTATGTAATACTTTACGAATAGAGAAGACTGGATCTAAAGGATCAAAAATATTTCGAAAAAGCCTATGCAAAGTACGCAAAACTGCCATTAAACGAAGAGGACCATCTGGCAATTATGTGGCCAGACATTAATACCTTCTCTAACTACAAGCATCATTAATTCATTCTGGATAAATAATTTGTAACAGTATGCAGAAATTACCAAATTTACACTGAGATATTTGGTGGAATTTTTGCCACTTTTCTTGTAAACGTGTTTTTCATCACAAAAAAGTTCATTTAAAAAATAAGAAAGAAACAAACTGAATGCGGGAAGTGACTTATGACAATTGTCAACTTTTAATCTAAATAGTGGAGCTTTTTTTTTGTCAAATAATATCGACAAAATCATTTACATTTTTTTCAAATGTATTTATTTTGAATCTTGACAACTTGTTTTTTTTTACATTATAATTATTAAATCATAAGAATAAAGCTTCTTTTTTTGCTAAACACATTTTTAATCCTTTTACAGTAAGCCATCCAAATTGTTGGCATATACTTGCCTATAATATTATACGTTCACATATGTGTATAATCATATGTATTATATCGGTTTATATATTTTACATATATTTACATATTTAATAGTGTTCTAACAACCAAAAGGTTTTTGAAAAAGCATTCTGAATATGAAAGATTTTGAATTCTGAATATGAAAGTTCAACTGACAATGCTTCCAGTTTTTTTCTATGCAACTAAATAAGTATATCGACATTTCTCCAGGTCTACACATAATTATATACACTTTCGAATCCGTCACGTATATAGCTTTTATACGGACTGAAGCGGCAGCAAAATGAAACATCTTCTCTACTAACTTCATTCATATAAGAAACAGCTGGTGCAAAAACTCTCTTCAACAGGCCCTTCATTACTTCTGGAGTGAATGGAGGATAAAAATGGTTCTGTAAGAACGGAGAAAGAAAATTTTATGTCGTGTGGGACATAAATTTCAGATTTTCTGCAATAGAATATTTAATGTTTCTGTCGGGCTACAGAAATTTGGCACTTTTACAGCTAAAGTGTCTCGAATGGCGTTTATTTAAAATATAATTTTGTAATGGAATTTTCGTTGACTTTCTGACGTATCAGAATTGTGAAATCTTATGTTTGTATAGTTTCAAAAATATTGCATAATTAAGATTTTCAGAGATTTATTATCAAGAAATGCATAATTTTACATTGATTTTATACGAGTGGCGCCATCTGATAGCAAACGTGAGAAATTATTTGTTATTTCCAAAATAAAAATATATAGTGGAACTTTATAAATTAAAGGTTAAAACTTCAAAGGTAAGTAAAATGAAACAAAGGGCACTTTTATAGTAACAAAAGTATGTATTTATGAATAGTTTATATTAAATTTATCTCCCGTTCCGTGTTCATATCAACATAATGACTTTTCTATCATTTCCTTTCTTTTTCCGCTTATTATACATAGTTGAGTTTGGTTTCTATCTGAAGGGTAACTTAATCTTAGTTGTGATCAGTAGTGGATAACATTGAAAAATCCCAATTTTGGATCCCAGAATCCCAATTGCACAAGTTAAAAAAAAAAGAATAAATTAGAGATTTGAAATTTAAAGAGGGCTTCTGGGAGAATTGAGAAACTGGACAGAAGGATTTGAGAATTCAGAGAAGGCATTGTTGTTCTTTGTTTTCAGGACTTAGTATCAATTATTTTTAAAACGTTTCAGTGTAATGATCGATGTAAATGCATAAAACCTCACATGGTATTAAATTTTCAGATAAGATAAAAGTAAATTTCAATGTAAATTTTAAAAAGTGTTATAAATATAACTCACATAAATCAGATTTATATAAAATATTTTTTTTTTAAAAAATCAGAAATTCTTGTAATTGCATAAAAAAATCGTTTTTTTTTAACTTTAAATCGATCTACATTTTGGCCTTAAAATTGCAATTTCATAATTCAAAATGCATGGAATGACGTAATCAACTCTTTTTCATATTTATAGTGAAGTGCCCATGGGAACTGAATTTCAACTAAGTTGAACCATCAATTAAAATTACATGGGATAAAGCAGACAGAAGATAAATTTCCAAACAATTCATCGAGCAACGCGTGATTTTACAAGGTTTCACTATAGACGCAACCAATCTTTAAAATTCATTTTTATGTACAGAAACTTTCAAAAGTGTAAATAATCTTATTACGAAACGCCTAACACCAATTAAATAATAAGTAAGGTACTCTTAATTTTGTTTTTTGAAATGCAATATTAAGTGTTTGTGTATTTTAAATTTAAATACATTTTTTGAATTCGCGTGTGTTCTGTTCTATTATTTAGTTAACTGTGATAGATAGATTGAAATAATGACCAACGGACGTGGCATGTTACATCATAAAAACATGAAAAAAAAATGTCTAAAAATAACCTCAATCTCGAAGGATATACCATCACCCATTTAAAGAATCTGATGTAAATAGAAAAGTAAGCCGCATCATTGCACTAACACTCATTAAGGGAATGTTCTTCAGTTTCAATTGCCATCACTGGCCACGGCATAACCTTTCACATAGAATGCATGTTCCGCCGTCATTATAGAGGTAGAAAACCCACTTCATTGTTTTACGAGATAGTAATAAGGAATTTTCAGTTTACCAGAGAAACTAAACCGAAAATTCCTCATTAACGTTTTAATGAGGAACAATGGAGGTTCTAGAAGGTAAATTGAATTTTCCAGAATTTTTTTATTTGATATCGGCGAAATCTCATTGTTACTTGTTAAGACATTCTACCACACGCAATGGAAGCAAAATAATAATATTCCTCAAAATTTATTGAGAAATTAAAAAAATATCAAAATTATTCGGCTCAAAATTTATTGAGCCGAATACTATTGAAACCTACCTATGCCATTTCTTCATTATACTCTTCATTACTTTATGAGTGAGCTGCGAATAAGACAGAAGCGATATTCCAAAAAAAGAAAGCGAGAGAAAGAAATGTTTCTCTTCTAAAACATAAATTTCAAATTTCCTGCTGCAGAATATTTACGAGATGACATTTCCTCCGGGATCCGGACTTTTCTCTTGTTCCGGTTCCACTTCAACATGCTAAATCATTTCCTATTTTTCACCTTTTACTTTAATATGCAAGTGAAAGTTCACTTTGACTACTACTGATCGATATTTAGAATTGGGGATGCAGTGATCAATAACGAAATCAATGCAAAGTGTTATATTTTGGAAAGTTTGTCAAAAGTTTCTAGAAGTTAACTAACTCTGATAAAAAGTAACAAATAGCTACAAACATTTTATCATGGCAGCGGTAAGTTGCTGATAATCATTAAATTTCACTTTGCATGGAGTGGGTTTGCAGACAGCATGTACTTTTTTTCCATCTACAATATCTTAATGCTTTATAATAATCAAAATATCTTTAATCATGCATTTATTACTTCATTTTAAGACTTAAAACATTTCTTAATTTTTTAAAAATAAATTTTGCTGTAACTTTCTTTAAGATATATTATGAAATTATAAACATGATAAACCGTATTTCATTTAGATAATCATTCACAATTTCAAAAGGAAATTTTTGCATCATGATAAATTAATTTTGAATTAGAAAATTATAATAATTGGCAATTTAAATTTATGAAAATAAAATATAAAGAGAAACGAGAAAATAAGGGATTAGAATTTTGCTTCCGAGCCATTCGTGATGAGACACTAGAAATGAAACACCGTGGCTCCATGACCATCACAATTCCGAAAACTTAAATATTCCTATTAGCTGAAGATACTGTATGATACCTCCACATAACGCTGATTGAATTCTGAACGCCAGCCAAAATCCTAAAAATATTGTAATAATATTATTGGTTATTTTTTTAATTTCAACAATGCGATAAATACTCCCTTCTCAACTTAATGGTTTTAACTTAATGGCCAGCAAATCAATAGAAATTAATAAAAATGCACTACGCTTTTATTAACAGATTTATTTGTAGAATTATCTCCAATGAGTTCACAGATGTTCACGTCTAACGGAGAATTAACTGATATGAGCTCGACAATCTGCTCATTTTTGTTAGGATGTAATGCATACTAATGCAAAACATGTATATCGAATTCGTCTTATATTTCAACAAAAGCTAATTTATCTTAATATATTTTCGTGCAATTAAATTGCATTTCGGATACAAATAAGATTCTGCCAATGTTCCATTGTTTCATTACGAATGTGAACATTATCAGATACATCTACTAGTCTGTACAGTTTACATTTGTATTCTGCTACACCAAAACACGAAAAAGACTTAATTACTAGCATTTATACGGTATAAATTTGCTACTACATCTGTAGTAGAACACTAATAACACCCTTTTTTTCAGTAAATGCTGAAATATAGCCAAGTTTCGATGCCCATCACCGATTCCGATACAATCCCACCAGTAGAAAGAATGTCCCGTCACCAGAATAGAGATTATGAATACAACTCCTTTCCATTACTTCACTAGAAACTTCAGGCAGAAGTAATCAACCACCAAACCGGAAGCTTCTGATTCTGTTTCTGTTTAAGATGCGCTTTCCGGTGGGGGGTACAAAAAAGATAAATTGAATTTTCCAGAAAATTCTTATTTGACATCCGCGAAATCTCATTCCTAATGGCTAAGATAGATTCTACTGTCTTCAGCAAGAATTTAGTGCGCTTATAACCTCTTTTAAGATCAGCTATGAACATTTTCAAAAGTAATAAACTCATACTTTTGAATATAAAAAATATTTTTTTAAAGAAAAAAATTGTGGGATCAAAAAGAATTTTTGCTTCTACATACGGGTTAATATGATTCAGTAAAAGTTCTTGTTCAAAATTCTCTTGAAATCACAAAGCCTTCAACAAATTGGGAAACAATTCTGAATGTTGAACAAAATTCGTTAAATATTTTTAAAGAACAACAGTAGCATTTAATTAAATAGGGTATCATTTGAATTTAAAATGATACGTTATTTAGTATTCGTAATCTAAATTTACAAACACAAAAACAATTGGTTTCGCTATGTTTTACAACTAAAACGTTTTATAATATTCTCAAAACAAGAAAAATTACTTCTATACTTCATTTTATATATTCGAGGAATTGCTTAATAATTTCGATCAAGATACAAAAACATCAACACTTTTGAAATAAAGTATAAAACTTTTCGCTGAATGTTTTTGAGAATATACTTTTTCTAGGAAAAAAGAACTGCGAACATGGAATGTATAAAGTATATCTCAAATGATGTTTAACAGTAACAAATATACTTTCACTGATTTTTACTTTCATGGTAGCGCTAAAAAGGTTCAAACTTCACAGAAAAATTTGCTTTTCATCTTGTAAAGGTTTTTTTTTTTAATCTTTTTTAATGTTTTAATTTTTTTACACTATGCATATAGTGATTTTATTTCTATTATTTATTTATTCTTGAACTCGTGTTTAAATATTTTTTTCGATGTTGGAGAAGTTACTATAAGATAAATCTTTAACGTCTTCTATTTCTTTCATGAAAAAAAAAAAAAAAAAGATCAAAGCCCGAGATTTTATATTTGACAAAAATAACTAAGATGCATTTATGTAACACTGTTTGCAGTAAAACTTTCGTATTAAGTAAACATTTGTAATGGGATTATTTAAAAATTATTTAATACATTACAAAATATTTATGACAATTCTTTTCATTTGCTATAAAAGAAGCACTGAAAATATTTTAAATTAAAAATGTTTTATACATTAATTAAAGTTAAAATAACAAAATAGTAGTTTTAAACTTGATTTATACATTTCATAAGTTATGATAATTAGAAATATTTTTTTAAAAGGAAAAATTGCATTTTTATATGCAAGTTCTTATGCATAAATAAACTCAATACATTCGCACAGCTTATTCAGTTTAAAGAATAAAAAGCATCATCAAAAATCGGTGACATATTTAAAAATAAAGTATCGGCTTTTTTTATTTTGCATTAAATCTTTAGATTCACTAATATTCAACAATTACACAGGAAGCGATTTTGAACAGTTTTTGTTGACTTCTAGTTTAATTATCACTAAAATAGATATGCTGATTTTAAAATGCAATAAGCTTCCTTCTATCGCATCAGATTCTCCTTTCCTTGTCTCTCTTGTCTCTTATTTGAATTCTATTTCTGCATTGCACAAGGGCAATGGGTATCTATCATGTCATGAAGAGTGCAGTACCTTATTTAAACATACAAAATGCCATATACATACTCAAAGATCATGTAAGTGATAGTTAATTTTTATAGTGAAAACATAAAAACAGGAAAAACATATTGCATAGAAATTCTAAAATATACTCCCGCAGATTCATAAAATTAATAAACTTCTAGTTTTTAATAGATAAACCTCTAGTTTTCAAGTACTGATTTTCTGATTTTAAAATGAAATCTATTTTCTTTCTATCACATCAGATTCACCTTTTTTTTAATCCCTTATTTGAATTCTATCCTTCTATTGCACAAGGGTATTGTGTGTTCTCGTGAAGAAGGGTACAGTATCTCATAGAAACATACAATATGCAATATACATACTCAACGATCAAATTTGTTAATTTTGTATATGAAAACTTCCATCAGGGTATAATAAGAAAAATATAAATTGCACAGAAATTCTACCATATGTTATACGCCCGCAGATTCCTAAAATTAATATCTCAGTGCCGATTTTCACACACTTCCATTTTTTGAGATACAAGATAATGAAGAAGCTGCGACAATTCTGATGTCAGTTTTATAATAATCAAGATAATGAAGAGTGGAGACCATTCTGATGACAGTTTTGTAATTAAAGACGACTCAGTTGATAATGATATTTGATCAGCATCAGTTATGAAATTCTGCAACTAATTATGAAGGTTTCAAAATCTTATCAATAAGATTGAATGAAAAAAACAACTTTGATTAAAAATATCTTGCTTTCAGAGTCAAAAAAATTAATTAAAAAATAATTAATCTGTACTTTATAAGTGATAACTATTTTGTATATTGTCATATCACACGAAAATAATGGAAATATAAAGATTTATAAAAATATAATGCAACTGAAGGCATCTGCTCACGAAATTCAAAGTGAGTCATTTTGCTTTTAGATTTAGATCTGAAATTCTTCTTTATGTTAATTAGTTCAGATTAATTCCAATTGTTCTTTCAATTTGTTATGAATAATGTGGAAATAATACAAGTATATTTTAGTTTTTTTCTAATAATACAAGCATTATTGGTTTTACATGCCGATATAAAATGCTATACTAAAATTTTTTAATCAATAAAATGGCTTCAAAAATGTTAGTTCTGCATGGGGGATGCTGAAGCACTAGAAGCATTTGGTGGAAAGCACTTGTTCTCTACGACCTGCATTCAAATTCGTTAATCCTAATGTTCAGTGATTTGTTGATTAAAATATAATAATCTTGCTATTTTTGAGCATTGGATTTGTTCTAAGAAACCCCCTTTTACTCCTGCGAGCTCAGGTACACCTCAAAATACTGGAGCCTTCGAATGTCTCTCTCAAAGATAAAAGAAATTTCTCATCCATCAAAACCCACAATGGCAATTCGCATTAGTAGAATTATTGATATGCAAGAAAATTATCGCTTAGCTGATGGCTATTAAGCAAATGTATGTTCGGATATCCTTTGAAAGTTTGAGATACAAGAAACATTTCTGTCTCCTAAATTCATCTTATAGATCGTCTCCATTGGACGAAATGCCAGGGGTGTTAACCCTCCAAGTGGCAAACCCGGAAAAAGACGGAATCTTTTCTCCCTTCAAAACGGCGGACCCGTCTATAGACGGAAACAAAAACTCGCTTAAAACTGTCACTGCCCGTATTTTTACGGGTTCCAGTTTTTCCCTTCCCCCAATCTCAAGCTGTGAGATAATGAGAAGGGAATGTGAGATAAGGAAAAGTGAATCGTTATCAGTAAACAATATAATTGATGTTTTCCTGCTCGCGCCTTTTTGAGCATTTTAAAATCTCGCTTACCTTCTGAGCCGTTACTTTTGAGATTTTGATAATAATTACGTATCCAAAATGAGTTTTAAATAAAGAGAATAAAATTGAACGTATGAAAATATATACCTGGAATAATTATTAATAATTTGATCCATAAGATTTGAAAGCTTTCTAGCATAAGAAAATAGTTAATCTAAAAAAATAAATAAAAAAATATATATTGGTAAAATTTGACAAGTTTCTTTTTTATAGCGTGCTTTCATTTAAGGATTTTAGAATTGACATTGCTTATGCAACTTATTTTTTAAAATAAGACACTAAACTTATTTACAGAATTTACTTAACGAACGAAACTTTTTAACTTTTAAATCAAAAATGCTTAGCGACAGATGGATGGCATTTCTCATTAATACCTAGCTATCTCGAACCCCCTCCGTAGATTTCCTAATAGACATTTGGGGACTTTCGGTATCGATAAATTTAAATAGTCTAAATTCTTTTCTTACTCGTAAGTAAGACGTTTGATAAAGATTGGCGAATTGAAACGTTTATATCAAGTGCCTTAGCGTCTTATTTACTAGCTAATCTATTAAAATATAAAAATAGATGTGTTTGATAGGTAAAAATATATCAACGATGAAGAGCTTTCATCAAAATTGGTAAAGATCATTACCAAAGTCAAGGTTATCATTCAAGGTCATTCTTGAAAACATACAAGTAAGGAATTGCATCAGTTTTCTAAAAACTCTTGGGCTCATGCAAATCGCATTTCTATAACAAACTATAGCAATGCGATCTAATTTCAACTTATCAGAAAATATCAGCCTTCTGATAAATAAAAAAAAAAAATTATATTATACTTTATGGCTGAGTATCAATACATGAAAAGGTTTATCACAAATATTGCTGAAGGATTTATTAACATTCTTCATTTACACAAGCATGAAGAAAAGTTTCAATTGCTATAACAAATCGCATTGCTTTTTATGTGCATGAAATTATGTTTCTTGCAAAACGATCTTAATAATGTTTATAGAAATAGTAGTATGGATTGTAGTTATATATAAAAGAAGAGTATGATTTCATCAAGATTCCATTTGAAGATCATGAATTATCAGTGCCAAGGTAAAGACGATGGGAGCATTCAGATTGGCATTTGCATTTGGCGGCTTTTTCTCAGGTGTTCATTTCAATAAATCTAAACTAATATAACTTAATTATCTAACTGCTGTGAACTGCACATAAATTAATACACAATAGCAATTTATTTTTTGCATTACTAAAAACTCTGAAAATGAACTAAATATGACTATTTTTTTCTCCGAACCCATGCATAATTATTTATGGGAGAACAAAGAGTATTTTTGAAGGATTCAAAATTTATTTACTAGACTAAATTTATTAGAATAAATCTAAGTTTATGTTTGAATTCACAACCCAAAAATTATATTTTACTGCAAGAAATAAATTAAAAATGCATTTCAACTTAAGATGTATTAAAATTTAAATACTTATATATTTCCTTATATGCTACACATAGATAAATATTTAACAATATTTTGCACCGTAATAATGTAGAATTTTAGAATGTATGTGGATATATGGAAAATAAAATGACGACGTAAAAAATATGAAGCATTGCAGCATTTTAGATTTTATGTATGTATGTATTTAAAATACGGAATAGCAACATATAAATTATGTTAGTCTTAAATAATATACTTTTGGTTTTGCATTCAGTTTTATTTTAAATTTGTATCAACATGCATTTTTCATGAATTTTAAACGTTATATGCTAAAGGTTTTGAAATAGTCTCAGTTGATGTAGTGTTATGATTATTTAATGCATTGCAATGCAATAAAATGTAAAGATATACAGTTTGGAAAAGAACAATTCTTGTTGACTACGTATCTTTTTGACTTGCTATCTATGAATATTATTTTCAATACCTCAAAAATAAAATAACGTTGCATTTTTAGCATTTTATTGTTTGTTTTTACACTTCCATTATTATTATAGAGTTTAAGTGAATCAAAGAAAATATACATAAAACATTTTATGCTCATTTTTTAAATCTGGTTTGTGATAAATGTATTTCTAAATTCGGTTTACTTTATGATTAAAAATAATAAAAATGAAATAAAAAAAAAATTTGAACTGTATTTCAACTTATCAGAAAATATCAGCCTTCTGATAAATAAAAAAAAAATCTATTATACTTTATTGCTGAGTATCAATACATGAAAAGGATTACCACAAATATTGCTGAAGGATTTATTAACATTCTTCGTTTAAGATCCTTATTTCTAAAAGTGAAATTTTATATAAAAGCGAATATACAGAGGATTATATTTTCAATTATCAATGCATATCAGCTTTATAAGCTTTAAAACGCATTTAAAAGAGCTAAAAAAGGTGCCACTAAAGATCTTACCAATAGGTGGCATTTATCTTAAAATCATTCATTTAAAGCAGAGTTCATTTAACATCTACAGTATTATGTGCTTTGATTGATGAGGAGCTTATTGAAAAGTTTTCAACAGCAAACGAGGATAAGAAGAAATTATGTTTAGTTGAAAGAAGGATACAACAATAGATCGATGTAATTTACTGCAAAAAGTTATTATTAGTTATTGTTTAACAAGAAAACCGAGAAAAAAAAACACTTAGATTTTATATCCGAGAAGTACGTTTTTGTTCCAAGTTTACGACTTTTCTTAAAGCAAAAAGACATCAAAATGATTTAGTGAAAAGAAATCCATCGACTTCTAGAGGAAATTTATCAGCGTTTTTATCATTTTTAGATGTGTGATGTGGAAGTTGTTTCATATCTAAAAAAAATTGCAGTTGATATTTTTGATGAGTTTTCTAACTGCCAAAAAATGATTAGAAAATAAACAAAGAATTGTGAGCGCAGATGATATTTTGTTTAACCTTCATAATAAAGCGTAGTTTAATATATTTAGGGCTATGACAATGAGATACTGAGAAAATGGTAGCAGAATTAGAGTAAAATGTATTATGAATGACTTAAATCTTCATAATAAAGTGTAGTTGAACATATTTAGGGCAATGAGAATGAAATACTGAGAAAACGGTTGCTGAATTAGAGTGAAATGCACAAATTAATGTAAGCTTTATAAAGAAATAAAAATTTTTATGCTTCGCCGTCTGAATGGAAATTTAAATTCCTTTAATTTTTTTTTTTTTTTTTGATCGAGAAGAAACATTTATCCAATTTATATATGGTTCCAAGTTTTGTTAATGTTTTTGGAAACGGCTCGGGGAAATAATTTATTGGAATGTTTCTATGAATCACCATTAAACGAATAATTTTCTTTCTGAAAATAATTAAATGCACAGTCGACAATAATGAAACTTACCATTTGCAAATGTCTAATATCAATGTATTTTCAAAATAAATGACTTTTTTAAAATAAGCAAGTGAATCAAATCTTTCTAAACGTCTTTTAACGTTTTACCTGTAGAGACATTGATAGCGACTTTCTTTAATTTTATCTTTCCCATGCATTAAGAATTAATTTGAATGATTTTGATGAAATGGACTGGAAGTATAATCTGGACATAGAATTTCCCTTTTGATACATTTTTCCTGATCCTAAAACTATACATACAATTCAGCAGATCATAAAAATAAGTTAAAATTACACTCAAATCATTGCAGTAATAATTAAAAATTTAAATTGTGGCATTTCTGAAATTTAATATATATGGAGCAGAATATTTGAAATACGAATTTACCTTCGTCAAAAATTCGCTCCCCATTATCCAAGATATTCATTCAGATGCAATAATTTTAATAAAATATATATCCCATCTTATTTATCAACAATTTAAGTTAGAACAATGTTCAAATATAATTTTACAAACATAATCCATGTTAATGTATTTCAATTTGTTAAATACCTAGTTTATGTTATAATTTATAAAAATTAAAACTTTTTTTCCGTATTTAATTTTTAATTAATAATTTAATAATTCTTCAATGAATATCGAAAAGGGTTTATGGAAAATTAATAATTGTATGTAAAATAGTTCGAAATTAAAATATAACATTTAACATTGTAATTAAATAACTCATTCAATTTCATTATTTACTTTGTTCCTTTCTTGAACCAGAATCTTTAAGTTTAACAAAATAAAACAGAACATAAATAACAATACTAATTAACTAATTTTATCAAATGAAATAACTGATAAAAGAAGAAAAATGAGAGCAATTTTATACATTTTAAAATATTATTTGTGGCATATCTCCGAAAGTTACTCGCATTGAATCAAAAAAATACCTATCTAAAAAATACATATTGTTTTTAGGAAAATATTCTGAGACAAAGGATTATCAAAATAAGTAATCGGATTTCAGAAATTTTATTATTATTTTTTTCATTCCGTGACAGAATTCCTGTGTTGCAGAATAGCATTCTGTATGAATTCTTTGATTGTTAACATACTTTGTTTGTTTACCAGAAACTTTTTCTTAAAACTATATTATTTCAGTGCATAAAGTTTGAGATACAAAACAAGAATCTAATAATTCTTTCAGTAGCTGTCTTTCCTTTCGGAAAATAACAAATAATTTCATGTGCAGTATAATTCTGTATGAAGTCGGAGACCAAACATAAGTATCAAGTTTAACAAGAAATATTTCGGAGAAATATTTTATCTCAATGTATTAAGTTTGAAATACGGAATAAATAACATAAATATTCCAATATATAATATAAACGTATAATATTCTTTAAAAACTATTATACTTAGACATAGCATTATTTTTTAAATATCTTTAAAACGAAAGTTCTCAAACTGCATTCCTTATTCCCTTGCGACAAATTTTTTAAAGCATATGTATTGAGTTAAGACAATATTTTTAAAATATATGCATCTTTCCAGAATTTACAAAACATGTGATGTAAACTTAAAACCTTTATCAAACCACATGGTATCAACACGATAAAACAGCACAATATGCAAACAATCGACTCCTGTCAATTAAGACCATCCACATAAGTAGAAAGTAATTTTCGCTGTGAACGCTCATTTCAACTTGTATACGCTTTAATTTCGAAGCAGTTTTGTTTTTATAGCATGCATTACATTTAAAATGTGTGTGTGTGTTTTTTTTTTTTTTATTATCAGAAGCTGTTTCTTTATCTTTAAAACTTCTTTCAGAAGAAATGTGGGCTATTCACCTAAAAAGAGACATAATATCAGAGGGAACCTGTGGATTCAACTTCTAAAAAGTGAGTCGCAATGTTTAAATATTTGGTTAAACGCCTTCGAAGTTGTAAGGTAAGAATTATAGCACAATAGGAAAGATTCCTAATTAGCAAAGATAGAAATGTACTTCCCATTGAAAAAAAATTAAAACGAAGAAAATTATGTTTATGATGTTTGATACATATGAAATACCTACAAAATTACGAAATCTAAATATTTAAACAGCCCTCTCTCTGTCTTAGTAACATCTAATAAAATATTCTTTACACTTTAATATTATCTGAAATATGTAGAAAATAAATGGGTAACGTAACACAAAAAAGATTTATTTCCCCTTCGGGAAATATGATCAATTCTAGAACAGCAGAAACAAAAAGTTTGCTTTGGGAAAATGATTTTTTTTACTAAGTAATTTTATATTTAATATGGATATAAAAATAAACTTTAAGAATAAAACTGTAACTCTTAAAGGCTATAATTAATACAAAGATAATGTTCGGTAAAAAGTGAATGCAACTAGGCCAAAAAAATGAGTTAATGGGGAGTACAAGGAATTATGTATAATACTTTGTAATTTATAATTTATCAGCACAAAAATATCCCGATAACTGTAGTACTACTTATGTATATAATGAGTTTGCAAATCAGAATCATATCATAAAATGGCTAATAGAAAATTACTGTTTTAATCATACAACCGAATGATATATTCCTCACTCAGGCTTTTCAAGGCATAAATAATTTTCTCACCG
The DNA here is from genome assembly GCF_947563725.1 of Argiope bruennichi. Lineage (NCBI taxonomy): Eukaryota > Metazoa > Arthropoda > Arachnida > Araneae > Araneidae > Argiope > Argiope bruennichi. The sequence continues at coordinate 74,142,868 of NC_079154.1, read as the reverse complement.
ATATTGAATTGGATAAACCAAAAGATTACATAACTGAAACGTAGTTGTAGCATGCTTTATGAAATCAATTGTTGAAATAATTTTCACAATTATAGATGACGTAAAAATCACAAGACGAAAATGGAACGATAAAAATTATACCGTATTTCAGATTATTAACTAACAAATATAACTTTTAATAATCCAATAAATCACTTAGCCTTACCATAAAATGGGTAATATATATATATATATATATATATATATATATATATAAAAAGAATGTGTGCATTTTTTAAGTTATGTAATAGGACACTGAAGGAAAGGATATTACTTCATTAGGTAAATTCGTGCAACTAGATCAGTATGTCGTTATACTAAACATTTATGCAATTATCTAATACTATACAGTTATAGATAACCTGTACTAAATTGTATAGTGTACAGTTATAGCTATATAATATTATTTGATCTTTTTTTAGTATTATCTTGTAATTGTAAACGATTCCAAATTCTCGGATGAGTGAACTCTTATCCCATTGTATCTTCATACAATTAAATATTTCTTCAAATAATCTAATTAACTTATAAATTTAAAATTGAGCTAAATATCATAAATAAGCTCTAGAACTTATATATATTTATAGTTAATAAAAGTAAGAGAATTAGAAACTCATTTTTATATATTAACTTTTAAAAATAATTGCAAACTAAATTAAATTAAAATTTGATTTGATTAAAATTAACTCAATTAAATTGAAATTTGATTTTGTTGATTTTCAATTCCAATTTTTAGCAATTATAAAATATTATATTTATTAAAAACTATTTTTAATTTTTCGTTAAAATCATTAGGATTTATTCTTAATTTCTTTTATACTAATTTAATCAAAGAAGAGAAATAAATTAATTCAGGAATTTTCTTGCAATTACTCCAAATTTGCATTTTAATGATGGTGAATTCAAAAGTTAACTGATTTTATTTTTATTGTCATGATTTGATTAAATTTAAAATAATTTAAGTTTGTGAGAAATTTTATTACTCCAATCTTAATCATGAATTGAAAAAAAATATCTAAAAATTCATAAAATTTAAAATAATTATTTTATTATAATTAATTAGATGTTTCTAAATAAAATTAACTCCATTTTAAAACTTAAGTTTTAAAAATTTTGAATAATATCGATTTTTAATTGACAAAAATGAATACAAAATAATATTTCATATTATGTTTACTTTAATAATATATTAAATACGATAATGCAATTAATACAAACTTAGGAAAGATTATCGTCATATTTCATTGTATTTTAAAAGTAGTAATATATTTTATTTAACTAACTAAAACTTTAAAAATTAACGAATACCATCAAATCAGTCAAAGCTTACTCTGAATTTTATGACTTGAACAGATAATTTATCTTTATTCTGATATTATATTAAATGAAGACAATCAAAGCAGTTTCAAATTTTATTTAAGTTAAGTGAATTTTAATTAGACCTCTAAAAATGCCTTTTCATGTCAAAATTACTGCTACAAGGCAAATTACAGAAATTATCGAACGAAAAATTATTGCTTCATCCCATGAAAAGTTTGCACATTAAAATTCGTCGAACTCAGATAAAAGTTCTAAAACAGGAAAACACTCATCGTTTTTAAGAGATTCATATTTAAACAATCTCGTCTTGGTTTATTTCGAACAAACTTTTAAAGTTAACTTTCAATAAATCAGAACGAAATATTTATTTTCCTTAAATCTTTCAGTGTTATCTTTAAAAATTGAGTTTTTGTAACCGCCATTATGGTGGCTACCTAATTGAACATCCATTATTATCTAAGATCAAGCAAGTCATGAAAAATTAGAAAATCTAATAAACAGAACTTGCGCCGTCTTTAATAGGAGATCAAAAGAGTTTATATTATATTTTGGAATAAATACTGCGTTTTAATATAAATTAATATCAATAAATTATTTTTAAAAGGATATTTACTTTTAATTGTTGGTTTGAATTAAAAAGACAATTGTTTTTATATTCATTTCGAAGCTTATAAATGACCCTTAATAATTAGAAAATTATTCTTATTTTATTGTTTATAATCATATCAGTAATTTACTCGAGTTCATTTATTTATCATACTCAAAATATAAATTATAAAATCTGTGCAATAAGGTTTAATTTTAAAACACTACTCATTTTTATAATAGAAGCAAATCTTATTTAACCTTTTTCGCAAATCTTTTAAAAGCACTGAATTTTAAAATACCAAGGTTGCATGAAGCTTCATTTCCTTCAAGTTACTTTTAGATTAATAATATGAATTTTATGGAGAGAAAGTCTTAGTAAGAAATATAATGTCTAAAAGTGAAAATTAAAAATGACATAAGAAGACATTTTAGAAATAAGTATTCGATTTAGGTTTCTCTTTTTATGAAAAGTATATTACTAATTAATGAAATTGATGTCGAAACAAATATCAAAACTTTATTGTAAAAATAATCTAACAGGAAATAAATATTTTTTTTAATTACGTTTTCACTATTTCTATTTTTTTAATTCTTTTTAGGACTAAGAATTTAGTTTTTTTACCTAAACATTAGGAAACAAATATGTTGCTAATATATGAAATAAGCCAAGCATTGTGGTAACTGGAAGGATAATAAGTATTTTCATAAATAAGATTTCCTGTACATTTTATGAACAAATTTTTGAGTCATAAAACTTGAATACAAATAGGATTTTTATGTGCATTGCTAGACAGAATAATCCTCATTATATGGGACCTCCACAAATAAACGCTTTAAACCAAATTAAAATTTAAAATTAACAGGGAAGCAACTTAAATACAAAATTATAAAAAGAAACCACAAAGGTTGCTCTTATCAAATTAAGGCAAATAACGTATTATAATAAAAGAGAGCATAAAATTTCTCATACATTCAGAGCTAGGCCAGCAGTTTTTACTCAAACTTAATTTAAAACTGCAAGAATGCTGACTCGGATTCTGAAAACAAACTGGAATAGGAGGATGATTATTATTTAAGAATAATTAAAATTTAAGCAAGCATAATTGAAGAAATAAGGCACAAGGAAACCTTTTTCTTATTTAAAAAGCTAAAAGGAGACGAAGAAAATTATTAAATGCAAAAAATAAAAACAAATTCTTACTCTTACTTAGCAATCATTAGTGGCGAAACAACTTAGTCTTTTGGAAAAAGCTTTCTTAAGAAAATGATGTAATATGAATATTAGAAGAACAAAGCGTTCTAAAATCTAATTACCAGAGAGTTCCGGTAAACAAAGATGTTCTAAAAATATATGAAATTTATAATTATTTAGCAAGTGAAGTTTAAAAGAAACTTAAGTAATTCCTTTTATATTTTTTTCCCTCTCATTTGGAGATTTAACCAAAGTTAATTTATTTAATAATTGCTGAAAAATGTAATGTTAAAAATAAAATGAAAGTATGTGCGTTTGATTAGAATGGTTTTAAAATTGTTAGAATAGATTTCGAATAAGCAAAGAATTGCAAAAAAAAAAAGTTAAAATATTGGAAATCCGATAACTTAGATATAAAGAAATTTCCGAAGGAAGTATTTGATTTCAAATTTGTGTTCAAGAAATTATCAGATTTTAGTTTTCATTTACCTGGTTAATATATTTTATAAAACTTTTCATAAAATCATTGTTATTAAAACAAATGAAATCTAACAACATTTCAGAAGTTCAAATATTTTTAATCTCAATGATACAAACCATAACGTGGTGATTCACTAGCTATAAGGGACGGAAATTTGAAAAAGAAAAAAAAAGAAGCTAAAAACGAAAGAAAAATATACTATGAAAAGGAGAGTTGCAAATTATCAATAGAAAAATGAATTATTGTTCCTAAAAATAATACATAAAAAAGTATGATTTTATAAAATTTCCATGAAAAGCTGAAATTAACAGATTTTATGAGCTAAGTGCCAAAATAATGAGAACCGTCATGATAATGACTAAAGGATGGCTTATCTGTAAATTTCATCCTACTGAATACATGATGAAATCATCGTTCAAAACAGCTTATAAAGCTCAGCATTTGATTTATGACAACCAAACAGGACACTGAGTTAATGCTGACCGGGTTGTAGCTGTTCGATAAGAAAGGTTTTAAAATGTTCCTTAATTATTTAATACAATACTGAATAGAATTATACCTTTTTTTCTCATTTACCTTGGATGTTTATTATAAACTAAAATTATTTTTATCACTTTAGACTTCAAACAATGATTCATTCAAATAATAGCTTTTCTGTATAACTTTTTTTTAAAATGACAATGGATATAAGGTGTTACGCTATTCATTTATTGCATTGTGCGACAAATATTAGAAATAAGATGAAATGCTCTAGCGGCAGATTGTTGGATAATAATTTACACAATAAGGAAACGTTTTCCAAAAGTTCAGTTTAAAAAATTCTCAAAATTATATTTATAATAAAAATGAATAAAGAATATTTAGCTTTTATTTTCCTGAAACTTCTTGAAGTACATTTTTGCACACTATTCATTTAACCCTTTCTAGGTTTGTGGGAAGTATGCTTCCCACCAAATTTATCAATCTTTGCATGAAATTATGTAGGTTGGCATAAGTTCTGACAAATTTTTTTAGTAAGTCAGAAACTTAGAGGCTTCAGTTCTTTATCTCAGACAAAATGATGTGTCTCGATTTGTTACTTAAACATTAATTAATCAAACTAAATTTATCTAATAAGCTAAATGAATCCCTTTTCATATTCTAATTTCAAGCCTAAAAATATTTTACCAAAATATGATTAGAAAAAAATGGCGCTTTAAAGGGTTAACACATCTTTAACCCATAACTGGAGACGGGAGTCAAAATGACTTCATTGTTCATTGGCTCTCATTATCACGTGGTATTTTGTCCACGAATACAATCATATTCTCAGGACCTTCAAGTTGTTCTTTCAACAGTGTGTTGGCAAAAGTCTGAATATGAACACGCGCGTATTACCAAGTTATTCTTCAAAGTTATGGTTTTTATTTATGGAGTCATTGACTCCACGTCTCTGAAACTGTGATATGAAAAATATGTAACTTGCCATTTAATTTCTACGTATGCAATTCGCTTCTTTTGTCTAGAATATCGTTTTTTAAAAAGAAATGAATAATACTCAACCAGAAACTTACAGGGTTGAAATTTCGGCCATGTGACCCAGATTTTGATAAAACTGTAATGCAATGAATGTATGAAGAATGCGAATTGCTGGAAGATGATTCTGATATTAGCGACTCAGAAACGATTAAAAGCGATCATGCAGAAAAGAATGAACAGGAAAGTGAACAAAATTAGGATATATATTGAGATGTGGTGGAAGACGACATGGTTTGCATGGAAAATTATTTCTATGGGTAAGGAAAAAATAGTTTTAAGTGATCCAAGCACCAGCAGTAAGTTCACATTCCCGGACGCTTCAGAAAATATTGCATAAAAGCTGATCAGAATTCGTCCTAATATCCAAAGACTATATATTTGACGGAAAACGAAGTCTGGACCCACAGTTTCTCTAGAGACATGTTACTCATGATTGTAAAATATACACATTTAAATTTACTGAAATTAGGCAAAAATATAGAGATCAAGATAAGTCAGATTTGCGTGATTTGGATGTAGTGGAATTATGCGGCTCTGTGGGTCTACTGTTTTACATTGCTGCTTTTAAATTTGAATAATGCAAAAAAAAGAAAGAAATATTCTTAAAATATTGTATTCTTCATTTTTGTTTGTTAAATACTAATAGTTATTAACATTAGTTTAATTCTGTAAACGAAGTAAACACTCATTGAAAGAGGTTTTAGGTTTTTCTTACAACATTCTTCCAAAACTTAATATTATAACATTTAACATTGTTAACATTAATATTTTAAATATTTTTGATAATAAAATAATTCCCAAAATTTATTGTGTTTCCAAAATAAATTCTAATGTTGTTTACAAAAGACAAAAAAGAAAAAATAACAATGGAGTTTTTAATTCCATGTCTCCAGTTACGGGTTAAAGTTCAAAAAAATATTGTATTTTCTCAGTAAAATCAGCATTATTTACGTAGAATTGCCTATCTAACTGTAATAATTTTTCCAAAATATTTTTACAATAATTTCTACATTTTACTGACCGATTTTATATCCAAATCCATTATGACAATACGAAATAAAAGTTTGTGTTGTAGCGTATTTTTATTATTATTAAGAACAAAATTCAGAAAAATTAACGCACTGAATATTGCGAATCAATCCTTAGAAACATTATAATTGATTACTGTATTGGACTCAGCTGATTTTTAATTTAGTTAACGTCATAGAGATTGATAACTTATATTGTATTTATTCGATATTCTTTATTGTTTATGTATAATTATTTTAATCACAATTTATTTGATGTGTGTCCGATTTTCAAACACTCATCGAACAAGTCGACCACCCATGTACATTCATATTTATGAGAAGAAAAATATGTGTAAAGCAAAAACTGGTTCAACAAAGAAACTGACATCCTTGTATCACTGATGGATCTCTACGTATTAGACCATGATCGACATCTAGTTTGATTTTAATAGATCACAAGTAATAGTAAAGTAGAATAAGATGTTTCTAAACAGCATTAAAATGCAAATTTTACAACAATAAATTTCAAGGTAACTTCTAAATAAATGAAAATTAAACTATTAACTATTTTAAAGAAAATTATTCAGCAGAAAAAATCCTGAAAAAGAGAAATATTTAATATTTTGGGGAAAATGTGACCTTTTAAGGAAATTTCCTATCTAAATAAAGTAAGCACTTGCCTTACTATTCCGAACAAAATCAGAGCAAAAATAGTTTAAAATTTTTGAATGAATGGAGTATTTCACTTATTTTTTTCGAAATTAAAATGAGATCATTTGAAAAATATTATTCACAAATTGTCTCGTATTCAAAAAATGAATATAAGATAATTATTGTCACTAATTTTGCCAATGGAAAAATTTGAAATGAAAAGAATGACCTTATTAATTTTATGTACACGAAACATTCGAAAATGAGGTAAACAACTCGTAATTTATACTGCCAAGTTTTCAAGCCTGTTTTGTCTTCTGGTTGTACCAGTGTAATTTGCAATGTCATAAAAATGGAGATGGTAAAAAATGTTTTTAGGCAGCAAGAGATGCGATTTAACTTTCGTTGCATTCATGTGGGAAAATAAAGAGTGAAAGAAACTTTTTCGACAAAACTTTTTCGAAAGGAATCAGTTAAGATGGAAAGAAAACTTGTTATTGGATGAGAAAACCGCCGAAAACCGAAAGGAAAAATTCTTGAAATGGATTTTCCACGAGTCATAAAAAGGTTAAGACCTTATTTTTCTCTTACAACTTTTATTGCTTTCACTATGTTTTTATTGCTTATAAGCAGTATGTACTGTTTTTGAGAAACTTTTTTTTTATATGCTCCATTTTTTTTTCTTTACCTGAGTATTACTACGATACTAATCAACACACTAAAACACTAAAAGTTGGCAGATGTAAAAAAAAAATCATCTGTGGATTGTTTCTAACATTAATCAAAATTTTTAAATGATTTTAAGTAACTTTAATTGTATAATGTTTGTCAAAACGAAATTTTGTAATCGAAATTTCTCTTTTTTTATGGATATGGTAACTTAGAAATTTTTATTGTATATTGAGCATTCATGTTGACAGTGTGCTATTTTAATCCTTTCTAGGGCCGTGGGAAGTATGCTTCCCACGAAATTTATCAATATTTGTATGGAATTATGTAGGTTGTCATATGTTCTGACTTTTTTTTTTTTTTTTTTTTTTTTTTTTACAAAGACAGAAACTTGGATGCTTCAGTTCTTTATCTCAGATAAAATAATGTGTCTTGATTTGTTGCTTAATTATTATTTAACCAAATTAATTAATCAAATAAAATTTTTCTAATAAGCTAAAAGAATCGCTTTTCTTATTCTAATTTCAAGCCTAAAAATATTTTAACATAATATGACAAGAAAAAAATGGCCCTTTAAAGGGTTAATACATCCAGAACTTCATAATACATTTAACTTTAATTAAATGTTGATTCTATACTAATAGCTTCGTATGATAGAAAATAATTTCAGGTTTCCATCATATTTATAATTATGAATATTAATTTAAAAATTAAAATGTGGGACATAATTAAAATAAAATAAATTCATTTTTCATTATTTTTAAAAAAGTGAATGTTTAAAAACTTACTAAAATTGCTTGTTGGATGTATAGACAAAACGTGTGATTGAATACCATTATTTGCATATGGTAAACTGAATTGTTGAGATTTCCATGATATTCCTAAAAGAAATAAAGTCACCTATCAAAAATAAAATATCTTTTGAGAATTTTTCGAAAATAATTTTTCGAATATACATAGAGCAAATATATAATTTTCCAGTTTCACCCCATAATATTTCTAAATTTCAAATATTTTAAATTATTGGGATACATAATAGGAGTCATTCAGAGTAGTAGATTCAGATTCTTCATTAATTTCCTTGAATGTATGGATTTTTGTTGTCATGGAAATGAATAGATAAGAACAAGAAATTTATTCATGAAATATTTTATTTAAAATATTAAATACCTAAAATACAATTTGTATGAATAGAAATAGAAGAAATGGAACAGAATAAAACAGCATATTTGTGTGAAACGCAAAACTCTATATGTTCAGGTAAGAATACAACAGAAAATAAATATCAGATTTTGCTTAACATTTGTATTGCATTGTTCTGAACCTCTATGAAAACCAACATATAATTTTAATATTTAGTGTACCTACTACATGCTTAACGTAAAACCCACAGTGTTTTTTTTTTAGATTGAATAAAATACACATTCATACTACAATTTTACAGTCAAATTCATATACAAAACTAATTATTTAATACTTTTTCATCACTAAAAAAAAGATAAGATGAAGTGTTTATAAATTGAGGTATATATTTATTCTGTTGAGAACAAAGAAGAAAGTTTTTGATGTATTTTGGAATCATTTCTGTTCCGTTTAATAAAACTAAAAAATCGTGACATAGATTAAATTGAAACATTCAAAACATATCATTCAGCAATTAACATGATAATGTCTATAGATTTCCATGATTTCTCTAAACCATGTTTAGCTTGATACAAGGAAAGAATATTTCAAAATGCTTGTTCTACAAAGCAAACTGTTGAACCAATAACTTTAAAATTTGGATCACAGTTATTTTTAGGTAGTGAATAATCATGAAGAAAAAATTTCAAAATTTTCAAAAATTAAAAAAAAAATGAATCGGAATTTTACCGTCGATAACTTAGATATTATCGAGCAAACCCATTTTTACAACACTTAAAAATGAAAAAAAAGCAATTTCTGCGTTATATGAATATTATTTATGTGCTATTACTTTTATCTATGATTAATCAATATTACATCAGTATTCTTCTTGCAACAATCTGTTTCTTAGTTTTAATTTTTGAATTTAGAATCGAGCATAATGCTACAATATTTTTTTTTGTATGTATGTTATCATTGTTGTAAAGCAGATTTTAAAATTGAAATTGAATAAAATCCCAGAATCTAAAATATTTGCGTACTGTTATTTTTGAACTAGATTTTCATTTTATTTTATATGTTTTTTTTTTCGATTATTATAAACTCCCTAGTTTTATTATTATTATTTTTTTTTTGAAAATGGATACAAAATATGCTGCACTACCTCAGCAATTCGGACATTTCAAACATATATTCTGTTTATCAATGGCTTGCAGCTTATTTCCTCATTTTTTTTTTCAAAAAAAGTCGTGTTCTACCGTCTTATTGCAAGATCTGCCATTTCGATAGAGGGTAAATTATTCATAGGTCAATATTATTACTACTTCCCGTAAAGAAGAAGTCTGGATAAAAAAAATGAAAAAAAAAACGCAAATTCGATGAGAATTTCAGAAATTATTAAATAAAATATTCTTGTAGCGAGTCTGCCAATAAATAGAGTTAATAGATAGCAGCATGGTGTAATTTTACGGTACTGATATTATTTTAGTATTGTATTTTATTGCTTGGTTTTTGGAAAATTCCATGGATATACTATCAATTTTTAAATTATATATCCCCCTCCCCTTAAATATGATTAGGAGGATAAAAAGACAGGTTGTAAATTCTTTTTCTCTCTTATAATTTTTTTCACATGATCCAACAAATGAATCGTTTAATGAATTAGTTAGAAATATAAAGTATATTTTTGTATTGTTCGTTTCGAAATTAGCAACTAATAGCAAAATATCATTTGTATATTAGAGGATCAAAATCATCTTTATTGTTTATTAAAAGAATTAAATCTTCTTTGTCTACTTTAACGAAGAAAGAAATCGTTTTTCTTTCAATTCTTAGAAGAGCAAAATCCGTGTAATTTAGTAGAAGAGTGAAATACGAGTCGTTTATTTATTAGAAGAGAGAGAAATCTTTTGAGCTTGTTTATTAGAGGAATGAAATAATTTTCACTTGTTTATTATATGAGCAAATTTATTTTGCGTGTTTCAGTGTTGAAAGTGAATTATGAGATAAGCCGGACTGCTAAAGTATTTTGCTTGGGTTTCATGAATCCTAGAACCTTAGTCTCTCTTTGTGTAAAAGATAAAAAAGTTATATAATTTGAAGCGATTTATAAGATACACTTAAGAAGAATTTCCAACGAACATGGTACGAATGAAGATTTCAGTATCAGTCACTAATGATTGGCATAGCACTAAACATGTTAATCTTTATAAGGGATAATTAATACTTTATTACATTAACTAAGTATCACATATTTTTAAGTGGGTGAGCTATTAAGCGGAATTTAAATTTAAAAATGACTATTATTTGAATTTCAAAAAAATCTAAAATGATGCTTATTGAAAACAGTAATGTTTTTGCAATTATGTAAAACTCATTAAGTAAAAATAAATATAACTAACGAATTTTTATTCTAGAATAACAAAAATAAAAATATATTTAAATAGTTTTATTTTAGTGAAAAAATATGGAAAATTATTTTTTTTATATTAGAAATCAGCAAATTAAATAAAGTTTTGTAAAACTGAGAGCCATTGATATCAATACTCTCATATTAAAGGCAATTTTAGTCACGTTAGTAATAAATTTTATATTTAAAACAAATATTGAAGTTTCAATAGCATAAACCAAGTCTTAATTTCTTAATCAAGTATTTTAAAGTACCTTATATATTTGTGAGTTTACACTTATGTTCAGATTTTTTTTTATCATAGAAATTCAAATCCTGTATTTTAGTACACTAACGAAAGCGTAATTTTTAAGATATCATGTCGATATTTATAAATTTTATTTAAAATATTACAATAAATATATTCCGAAATCAATATTATAAAATCTAGTTATTAATCTTTTCCAAATTTTTTAGAAGACAACATTTATTGCATTGAATTTATAATTGATTAAAATTAAGTGCTAAATGATAATTAAATTTAATAATTAAATATTTTAAATTCATTAGTAAGAAATTGGATAAAAATTCAAATATCTAGCATTTCAAAAAGTGAGTGGAATGTTTATTTGGAAACTTAATATTCACGAGCATCTAATGTTCAACAAAAGGTATGAAATAAATTCAACAAAAAAATTAATTTATTTTAAAGTTTATATTTTACACTTAATAATTTCTTGTTTTTTAGTTTTTAAGTAATATATAATATATAATACTAACAATTTAAATATATTACAAGGCTGTAAATATCTAAAAATATAATTTAACCTTGAATATAATAAATCAGTAAATATTGGAACTTAAACACATTTCCAAAAAAAAAAGAAAGTTAAAATCAGGTCTGGCATATCCTATGCATAAACGCAAACATAAATAAATAGCTGAAGATGTGTCACAACTTCATAACTGTTTAAATCCAATGTTCATTAAACCTAATCGTAAGTAATCACTGTGACCCAAATCTGTGATGCATTCACCGTTGGAATATTTCTGGGCGCTCCAATTTATCGCCTGAGTATCCTCATTACATATCCTCTCGCAACCGACGATGAGTTATTAAGTCTCTTCTGCTTATGTTGGTTTCTTCCGTCATCGATTCCGTTGCAGAGTTGGAATTTATGGTCATTTCAAAAACAGCTCAAATGATCGGGGAGTTGCCATCAACAGGGCTTAGTCTGGCGCTCGATCATTCCTTGCATGGCTGAAGCTTGGAAAAAGCCTTTTAGGAAAAGGAAGAAATACTGATTTGTTATTTGACTGGCCTTGTTTTATGGACTTTACTTTTAAGCTCATTTAATCCATTTCAGTGGAACAGCTAAATTTCTGGATTAGTTGCGCAACATCCCATGAAAGAGAAACTTGGGAACAGCAGCAGGAAGTTAATCCATGGAGTTTAGTTTGAGCATTGACGAAAAAGGAAGTAATCAGTGGCTGTTTATAGTAAAAATACAAAAACTAGCAATTAATTGTATTAGTGTAATCTTTTTGGAACGAAAAGAAGCAGTGCTATAAAATCTATTATTGTATCGTCTGTGACTGAAATAACGGATTAGTGTCATTATTGAAGAATAAGCCAAATCCAACTCCAACTCCGAACCTCTTCTTCCTATAGTATTCTTTGCATCCTCTTGATCGACCTTTGCTTTTGTTTATGAATAAATGTTTAGTAGCTATATATTTGTATTATGGGAGGAATATGTATAGGGGTAGATGTTTTCCCCTCATATATGAGGGAACGACGATTTAAAATCTGAATTAATATGTATAGTGTTAAAGTACTGATGTTTGTGATACATCAACTGAGCACAACAATCCTTTGAAGTTTTTCTGCAACTTAATGTGTTTCATATTTTTTATCAAAAAATTTTGTATTGATGTATCGAATAATTAAATGACCTGCTGTGATTATGAAAGTTTATATCTATTTCTGTTGTCAATGACATAACATTATTTCAATATTTTTAGAATATAAATAATCAGTAAATCGATTAATTAATAAATTTTGATTAGATAGAAATAGTAGCATCAAATAGTGATTTTTTCCGGAAAACTGATTTAAGAATTTCAGAATAGTTTATGAATTATAAATTTTAATTCTCAGTAGATTTGTTTAGTAGTATTAAAATTGCTTCATATCGCAGAAAGATTCTTGGACCCAAGTAAAGCAGAACGAAAAAAGAACAATTATAATACAGAGTTAGGAGATATGGCAAAAGGTGACGAAAGCACAGTTAATGCAGTTAATTCCAAAACGAAAAACAAAATCTTAGCCCTTTTACGAATCATAAAAACATCCATTTCAAGAAGATTTTACCTTTTGGTTTTCGGACGCTTTCTCTCACTCGACTCATCTTCTCTTCCAATAACAGCTTTTCTTTGACGTTCTTAGCTCTTCAAATTGAAAAATGTTATTTTTTTATATATATATATAATTTAACTTTTTTCTAGCATTGAACAGGAACAGTAAATCGAGCATCTTTCTATCCAAGACACGTTTTCCAGTTTCCCTGCTTTGATGACCGTATAGAATGCAGTCACACGTCCAAGAGACAAAACGAAAATAAAAATTGGACAATAAATTTTTAAACTGATAGCTGCTAGACGCATTTTGTCATCCACTTCACGTTCAACGAAACAATGCAGCTATTTCGATCTGTTTGCTTATTCGATTTGACTGTTGGGGGGGGGGGAGCTCATGCCTTTAATGCATATTTTACTGCAATGTAATTTCATCAAGTAAAATATTTTTACTTATTTCAAGAATATAAGTGTAATGGATAATTTTTTGTCTGTTATAAATCTGAAGAATATCGATGAAGATTCTACTTTTTTTTTTATTGATTTCTGAAAACATTGATCAAAATCTACCAGAAAAACAATTTATAACCTGACTTGTTTTGTGAACAATTTCAATATCATAGTCTTATTCTTTCTTGTCTCTTGACGTAGTAATTATATTTATTAAGAAATTGTTCATGTTTGACTATATGAAAAATAATCAAAATTAATTTTTAAAGCTTTTTTTCTCTGATAACTTATTGTCTGCATAAGGTCTAAGTGATTTAAAAAATATCATATGCACTTATTGCTCGCTCAAGTCAAAACAGAACTTTCACTGACATGAAGCATTTGCAGTTAAACCAATGATCTAAATAAAGCCAAAATTTATATTAAAACTGGCAAAGGCCTGGGAAGTTTAAACTTTGGAGGAAAAGAAAAACTTGTGGTGAATAGCATATAAGCCAGTTAACAGCTCTGCTACCCGAACAAATGTTTTGGTATCATGGTCATGTTACTGGACTGCGAACCATAAGGTCCCAGGTTCTATCTTCGCAAATTCGCCATACTGCTACATTGGTGACCTTGGACCATGAACCTTTGTACATCTGTTGTGGCGCCATCTACCCGCAACCAAAGTCGTCAGACTCACTTGACGCAGCAACCACTTACCCACACCCACTCGCTACTCAACTGGGTACAGGCTCATTAGACAACAGCTAATAAATACATCACTCAACAGCCATATCGTTCATCTCACCTCCGACTCACTGGAGGGAGAGTATCTGGTGAATAGCATATAAGCCAGTTAACAACTACGCTGCATGAGCAATTGCTTTTGTAATGGTTTAATTACTGGACTGCGAATTACAAGTTCTATCCTAGCACATCACATACCGCCTCAAACTCCTGTAAAACCAGCGGGAGTGGTGTCCTCAAAACTTTGTCACATACTCTCGAATAAATTTGTCATGCCATAGAACACCTTTGCATGGAAATAGCGTAAAATTGTTAGCGAAATATTAAGTTTTGGCATGTATTTTTCATTTTAACTTAATTTATCGTGTCATACTTGGCGAATTATTTGGCGATTAATCCCTGACACGAGTTAATAGTATCAAAAATCGAATTTGAGTTTTAGACACCTTTTTCTCAATCATGTGTTAAATCAAAAATTTGGCACAAAACTGCAATTGTAGTCACAAAATTCCATACCAAATTTGATATATTCAAGTCAGCGGGTTTCTTTATTTACATTTTTCTGAAAATGCATACCTACAAACGATCAGCCCATTGTTGGATTTGGCTCCACATTTTACAGGAGTCTACATTATAAATGTTAAATCTGTGCGTCGAATTTTATCTAGTTGTGTATCTAATAATTAATATCGTGTTAACTTATATTCGAATAGCCAGTCAGATGCACTTCCTCAAAGCAGATTTTAATTAAAATTTGAATGTGAATTTGGTGTAAAGAACGAATACGAAATTTCAAAGCTCAAAACGTTTGAGTTGTATTTGTCACACACGGACATTTTTTATAAATGTTTTTCGAACGTAGAGATGTCTAAAACGTGGGGATTCCTCAAAATCTCGAGCTCAAGGCTTTTGAAGATTACTATACTTTTTCTATACTACTTATACGAGAAAGTAAAATTTTTTAAAACATCTGCAAAAGATATTTCGGAAGCTAGAAGATATTTTGGCTCTGTATAAAGGAAAATTCTGAAATCAATTAATACAAAGAATCCACGGAAAATGCAAAATATTATCAAGCAAAAATTAATGAAATTTCTGAACGCAAAATTTTATTATCATTCGCAGTATTAAAAATACACGCACAAAAATAATTGACTTTCAACATGAAAATGAAAGAATATATTCTATTATTAATAAACACGAGGTAAATATTTTGAATATACTATTAGGTACGAAATATTATATTGGAAGATTGGTTTTTTTTGTTTCAGAAATTATTTTCTCGTGCCAGCCATAGTCTGCATATGAATTTAGATTTCATTCCTTTCATGCGTTTTGGTTATGTAGGTGCCTCCAAACAATAGAAACTTTTATGGCCAGCAGCTGGATAAAAGCCGTATATGTAGTTTATATTTTTATGTCTTTTTTGAACTAATTTCTGAGTATATCGAACGACTGTCACGAAAAGTATATCATAACATGCTTGTTTGATCAGAAGTTATATATATCACAGATAAGTGGATGAATAATTGTACTATTACAAAGGCAATATATTTTAATTCTAAATTAAGTCTTTGGCATTGGTATTATGAGCATTAAGATGTAAATTATTTTATAATTTGACACGGAATGATAATCGCTGAAATTTCCGGCACCGACTAGGATCGAAATCTAACAGAGTACACTTTCAAAGTCTTAAAAGCTGATTTGCTTTATCATTTGGAGTGATATTTTATAATCAATACAATCACACAGACGTGCAAGCAAAAATTCTTCAGAAGCTATTAGATGATTATGATTACATGAATTTTTTTGGATGCTGATTTCATTTAAAAGAATATTTTAAAAATGCTATCATGTACCAATTTTTTCTTTTTGAATTGAAACTTTTAATTTTCTTAAACACCAATCAATTGTGTTATAATCTATTAAGGAAGGAAATGAGCATTTAGTGTTAGAAGTCAATGTTATTTATGAAAACAAGATATTAGTATATTCTGGATTGGGATTAGAAGACTACTTTCAAATTATAATACTGTGATTTTTTTGTTTATTTTGAATAGACTGAATTTCAAAATGACTTTTATTCCTCGAGAGTTTAGATAAAAAATTGACAATATTCACCAGTATTATCGCCATGATAATTTTAGTATCAGAGTGACCGGACATTAGTCAACTTGCGATTCACTCCCTTTTGTTTCTCGCCTAAATAACACGCTGTAGTTATATGAACTTTGAGTGAAAGAGTTACGTTATGCAATGCACATTTTCTCAAGATATATATATATATTGAGCTTATCCCTTTCATGCAGTGGATAAGTATAATCATATTTATAATTTTCATATTCAAAGTTTTAACTTATAAAATGTACTAAAGTATAAGAAATTGTTTTAATTTACCTGATCCTTTTTTTTTATATTTGTGAGAAATTCATAGAGATGAGAAATAAAAAAAATACAGTAGACTTTGTGAAGACAGTAAGTTAGGCATAATTTGATGTAAAACTTGATAGAATTAAGTCACGGGTACCACATAAATGGACGTTATATTTGTGTTCCAGAATTGTGAAAGTAAGTAAAAGGTATGTAGAGGTCTTTATTTTCCGTCCTTAAGATCAGGAGAACCTAAAACTCTTAATGCTAACTGCTGTTTCTGTTAATATAACATGTAAGCGTACAATTTAATTACAAAGAATTTTTCATCGGAATCTTCCATCGTCAATGCAGCTGTCGTAAACAAATCAAAAATACCTTTATGTATAATGACAGAGACTAGATATTCTAGAAGATTCTGAACGTGAAAGTCAGATTTATGAAGATGGATTTCCCTGTGATTTAATCATCAGTGAGCCTTAATCATTTCTGCAGTTGTAATTTAATGATTGAGTCAGACATTTGATGATTATAAAACAAAGGATGATAAAAATTGTCGTGGTACCTCTTTCTCATGATTCATAAATAAAGTTTTCATTCAATATTTTTCTAATGATAATGACTTCGTTTATGTAGTTATTCTGATGGAGATATAAAGCATGCAGTAAGACATGAACGAATGGAGGCACTTTACGAATTGAAGGGGGAATTTTAAAACGAGAAATTCTAAATGAACTGAAACTGCGGAATCTAAAATGCAATTCGTTTTATAAAATTATTACGTCATGACGCATCCAGATTTTTCTAAAACTTAATTTTATTGCCATTCCGAATCTTTAAAATTTCGGTTGGATCTCAGAACATAGTTTTATTGGCTCAAGTTTATTGAAGAATGCTTCTGCAATTCTTTCATTATATTTAACAGTATTTAGAGTATTGAAAGACAAATTGTTAATTTTGTGATGATTCGACAAATTACAGAAAACCAAAGAAAAAAATTACTGCTTATTATAATTACTTAACTCAATGAAATTAAATATCAAATTCTTTGAAAACATCAAATTTGGCTACAAAAATAAATTCTCAAATTAAAAAAAAAATCTTCCTTGTGTGAAATGTTTCATTCCTGTTATGTATACTCCGTACAAGCGAAATTGCCCGATATATATCAAAATTATAGTATTTCTTTTTTAGTTTAAATATTTACTTTTATTATTCCTATTAGAAAAATTGCAATGGCAAATTGTTTTTATATGCAAAAAACAATTTTCATCGTTCTTACAATGTACATAGAAATATTTCCCAACATGTCCTTAAAAAGAAAAAAAATCAAACATTTCATATTGCAAGAAAAGTTCTCTACCAAAGAAAAAGCCTCTTACCAAGAGGGAAATTAAAATATATATATATTGTCCGTTCTCTCCTTTTAACCTCATGCGTATGTATCATCAGAAATTCAAACTTAGATGAAATTTGGAATAATTTTTCTCATTACATAACTTAAAATGCTATTAAGAATAATTAATTCTAATTCAGTTCCTCAGAATTAAGGATCATTCATAAAAATACATGTTAATAAGCATTTACATTTAGATAAAATTTCTTCATAAATCAAAATTGTGAGTGTAAAGGTTCTACTAATACCTTTTTAAGATGCACAATATATTCCATTTGGTTGAGTTGCTTCAATGCACGTAAAATGAGTCAATTGAAAAACGAAATTTAATTACCATATTTCAATCACCCAAATTGAAAATATTATACAAATAAACATTTTCTAAAGCATCGCTTAGGGATGATAACTACATTAGTAAAAATGAATATCCATAAGGCTCAGAGAAATAAATTAAAACTAGGCATGAAATAAGTATGTTTTATTTTGGTTTTACACAAAACATTTGACTCTTCAATTAGCAAGGATTCGAATCTACATTTATATAGGAGAAATCTTTAAGATGCACTTAATAAATGGACAAATTAGTATTATAATTTTGCCACATTCCTAAAGAAAGTCAAAAAATGAGCCTGGAATATAAAGGAGTTGCAAAATCATAATGATGAATAAAGAAAACTGTTAAGCTTCTAAGTAAGAAATGTCCTATTAGAATTTTAAAAATATACCATCATTAAAACAATTCTTCCATCATTAAACAAGCATTGGTGAAGACAAAAACAAATGCGTAAGACAGAAAGTCTACTATCTGAAAGATCTTTGCACTGCAATTAGGAGGGCAGTGCAATAAACTCCAAATGGCGTTAGTTCATCGTAATGATTCACTTGATTTTGACTTGGGTTGAAAATATCTGGAACTTATTTTTTTATACTTAAGGGTTTTGACAGAGAATTTTAACCAATGTTTTGATAGAGAATTAAAATAGAAATTCGATTTTATTTTGATAGAGCTTTTTATAAATTAAAGCACATTTTCATGTTTTTCCTTTAAATTATTTAAATTTATGCAACAATTCTTTGATGAATGAAAATTATTCTTTAAATTCAAGTACAAATTATTTATAAAAAGTTTTAAAATCAATGACTTTTTTCCTTGGATTTCATGCAATTTAGTATTGCATCTGCCCAATTTACATTTAGATTTATAAATCATTTATATTCACCTTTTTTATTGCTGAGTTTACGAGATATTATAATAAATGTTTGAGATAATCACAAAAATAATTTTTAAAAATAGAGATTCAGATACCTTGAGAGCTTCGAAGAGCAACTTACACAAATGCTATTTTTTTATCACTACCGTATTTAAAATTAATTGGTATGGTAAATAATATTTTTTCTTCGATTTTCTTTAATCGTGTTCAGAAATCCAGGAAGAACAAAATGTTGAACAATATTGTGTGATATTATGCTATTCAATATTTGACAATATTATACAATATTGCGAATATTATTTAATATCATACAATATTTATATGTGCTATTTAAAAAAGAATGCAAGATAAGATCTTATTAACACTTTCAAAGACAACAGTAAACTCACATGTTACGATACCACATTTAAAGTCAACTCTTATCTGAGAAATGTTTTGCTTTTGACAAGTCTATAGTCAGTAATGACTTGAACATACTTTCCTATAACGCGTCATTTTCTAAATCAGTTTGTGGACTTCGTTCCAATAACGATACCAGGATGATGTAATACATGCGTCTAAGAAAAGAATTGTCATTTGAGTTCTTGTTGGTTTATCTAGAAAAATATATTCCATCATAAAACTCTCTTCTGAGCACTGTCAACAATAATGGATACTAATTACAATTGAATAATATTGAAAAGCTGGGAAATTATCTGTAAATTGTGTCATGAAGCATAAATGGTGTATTTGTTTTCAAAAAATCTCTACAGGGAAAACTGTTAGACCGATATTAACTAAAATTAGTACAATTCATTTCTTGGACGGTGATTGGATGTTCAGTATGAAAAGTGTTTTCCAAATTTTGAATGCATTTTAATGAAATTTATCTAAAGTTTATTCTAAATAACTTCGTACCATATTATTGTTAAAATATTACTTAAAAATACCTCAAAAATTTAAGTCATAAAAATTTAATATCAATTTTAGTTTCGCGTAGCCCTTTTTGCAGTTTAAAAATTTTAAGAATATATTGTACAACAATACATATCACTTTTTAAGTTTTAAGATTTATATTCACGTGTACTGCGATACTATTAATTGTATTTTTATGCTTACGGGATAGTTTCTTTTTTATTGATACTAAATTTTAAAATAAAATGAAGATGAAAGAAACAAGTCTTAAACATTTTAAAACTATAATGCGTGAGTTTAAAAGGTTGAAACCCTTTTATTCATATTCTTTTAGATTTAATGATTTTAAAAATAAGCGAAATAGATAAGAATAAGATATTAATATCTTTTAAAAGCTTCTGCAGAATATCATACCTTAAACTAAATTCTTAAATAGAATTGCCTAATCATTAATAACTTGACAGTAAACAATGATAACATTCTCTATAAATATAATTAGACCATTTTATTAGATTATCTATTGCTCTTTATAAAATGAGCAATACATATTTTGAAACTAACAAAGAATATTTTATAAGGGCCTTAATATTAACCTTAAATAAAATCATATCTAGGGGGTGGGGGTTCGAGCCTAGCAATTAGCATTTTTTTGTATTTTTAATCACGCACAAGCATGATTACTTTGTTCAAACCGTTCAAAATTCATGAAATATTAAAAAAAGGCATCAGAATTCTTTTAAGAAAGGTGGAAAAAAGAAAAGTAAAACTATATTACATGGCCATTTGTGATTTTCAGGACGCAAACGCATACATTTTGAGAAAAAAAAAAAAGATTGTCTACACCTAATCAATCCCTCTGTATTTTCACTGTAAGGAGAAACCTTCATTAGAGCACAATTAATTCGAACATTCATATAATAAAATCTGAAGGAGCTAATTTAAGGAGATACAAAGTATCTAAAGAGAAATAGTGATATTTTCCTGAAAAGTTCTGCTATGAAGCAAATCTATTTATTTAGAATTTCCGTTCAGAATAATTAACGGATTAGTGGGTTTAGAAGCAGGATCATGGTGGAATTAGAATACCAATTATATAAAATTATCCACAAAATAAAGCAAAATTTTTCAATAATAAATAATCAATGAGTATCTCTATATGATGGGATGTAATGATTTATTAGTATATTATACGAAGAAATATAATAATTGGAATAATATCCAATCTATATACCGGTCATCTGCGATGCAAAATATGACGATTTCATAGCATTATTTTAAATCTTAGATTTAAAATATTCATTGTATAGAATATTTAAAAAATATTTCAAGAAACCGAAAATTTAGTAAATATTAAATGGTTATTTTTTTAAAAAAAATCTCTGAAAGAAAAAGTATTTTAGGGGAAAAAATTCGACATAAATGTTGATCACCTTTAAATTTTATGCAAAATCTGATATAAGATTAACATTAGTTTGAGTCTTTTACAAACCAACTTATTCTATACAATAATAAAGCATTTTTACATATTTTAAAACACATTTTTTTAAAGTTTTTTTTCGATAATTGACAGTTTTTAAATTTTTTCATAGTAATGTGTATTTTTGTTGACAAAAACCTTTATATAAAACATGAATTAGATTTCTGGAGTTATTTGCAACATAAACTAGGCAGTAATTGAATATACTTTCATTGTTTTTATTTTATCCTAATTTTCAATTGTTTTTAATTTTGTCACATGAAATATCACTATCACTTCCCCATCTTATTTCTATGCGTAACAAATTATAAATTTAAATGGGAACTAATACATTAATAAAATCAAATGGTGTTTCCTATTTTCATAGAATTACATTTATTTGAACTTATTTTGAGTATAATTATAATACACAATCTATGCTGGAAAAAAGTATTTGCTTACTTTTATTATTGTCTTAGAAATATCGATTTTTCATTGAAAACTGAATAAAAAGAATCCTGATTAATCAAATAACATATTAACAGTAGATTATTTTTAATCACAAAAACTGACTATAAAATCTTGCATTTTATTCAAATGCTAGAAAGAATCGTTTGAAGTTGTTAATATATTTGGTATTTAAATCTTAAAAATTGTTACATATATTTTTGCATTCGGTGTTGGTGTTTTAATAAATATGATTTTAATTCTGACGAAAAAATTTTCATATTCATATTTTCCAAAATATTACATAACAAAATATAACATTACATCAGATTTGCAAAAACATAAATACATCATTATTTTCTCCTTGACAATGGAAAGAAAGATTTGAATATGTCCCCCCCCCCCAGATTTGCATCAAATGCCAAGAAGTTTTCACTTGGAAAATTATTAGAAAATTAGAAAAAACAGTTTATGCGAGTATCTTTGGTAAAAAATAAAATTGATTCGTATTTTATGAAGCTATTGCAAAAAATTCTGTCTTATTTGAGACAATGAATATCGTCAATTTACTTCAAAGAAGGATGGCTATTCGATATGTAACTACTGTAATTTTATTCACTATTTATAGATTGATTGTAAAATTAAATCTGTTTGTAAAACTATTAAACCCAATAACCTAAACTAATCAGGTAGTGGAGTCTTTGTACATTCCCGGTTTTTACTGTTTCTCTCGGCTTGAATTCTTCAACCCCAGGATCCAGATGGCTCAAGATTGAAATTCATGTTTTTTTATCATTTTATTGGTCTTTGTTCTAGAATATTTTCTAATACTAACTCTTACTTTTTAGTACTTACTTCCTCTTTTAATTTCCTTATTTCGAGCTTCTTTTGAAACATTAGCCGAGTAGTTCTATATTAAGTAACAAATATAGAAAAATAATTTAAAATGCATGTACATTTTATTTTAAGAAATATTACATACTGAAAACAACAAATTATCACAAAAACTATTCACGCTATTAATGTTATTTTAAAAAATGATATGTGATGGAATAAGAGAATTTTATGATACAATACGTAATGGATTTTTATGAAAATTTTGATTTGATTTTTAATTGAAAGGAAATTTAATGTTACCATATATGCATAATCGAGCAGTGTTGAGCGTATTTAACCTTATTTATTACTGCAGATATTATCGACTATATAACTTAATTATGAATAGATGAGATACATTTACAATGTAAAATATTTTAAGAAATTATATTTAAAAGGATACAGAAAAATTGGTGAATACGGAATTATAAATATAAAACAATTCAACAAAGGTATTATAAATGAACTACAGGAATAAATTATTTGACCATCCAACAGAAAATAAAATTTCTCTTACAATAAATTTCATGGCAGAAAATTGTTTATTTTTTAAAAGCTTATTAAATATGTTGGCACAAAATGCGCAAATATCAATGCAGCAAACATGATCTGATCATTAATTAATGAACAACTTGACTTCCAAGTTTATGAAATTAAATGTGAGCACGCTTCAGTAATTCAAGAAATGAGAGATCAAGTACATAAGAACTTTTTTTTTATTTCAGAAGTTATGTAAACTTCCAGAAAGTTATTAAATGAGATAGCAAAACCAAAAGTTAATCCCTAAGCTGGAATTATTAGATAGCAAAGGAAAAGCCCAGTTTACAGTAAAAGACTTATGAAAGAAGAAGCACCATAAATACTAAAACTATAAACTGCTTTAAAATCTAATTTTTCAATTTTTCTTTTCATTTAGGAAACAAGAATTAATTTTAAGTATATGAAGTTTATAATTTTTCTGTAATTTAAAAGAAATACATTCAAAAAGTTACTACCATTATTTATTCAAATTTTCTTTTTGTTATTTAGGTATTTATCTGGAGATTAATAAAGTTGATTTATTTATTTGTGTTTGAAATAAGATTAGGCAAAAATTCCTAAAATAACAAAATTCTTTAAGAAAACAAATATTGTTATCAAAATTTAGTTTACGATTTAAACTTTGTTAGGAGTGAAAATTTATAATAGCAAACAAAGTTAAATTTGGAAAGTTTTTTTACAAATAAATTGAATTTCTCTTGGGATTGTCTACTAGGCTGATACATTAGTTCTGAGTATAGATTAACTTAAAATTTTAAATATATTGTAACTTTTTTGAGAATACGGAGCACTTCGGCACATTAAATCATTGATACGTTAATTAGCTTTTTCTATAATAAGGTTGAGAAAAGAAACATTCTCCATGTTTTGTCATTACCCGATTTCACTTATTTACTCTAAAATTGTTCTTAATTTTAATGCCATTAAATATAATTTGTGTCAAAATTAAATGATGTTATTCAATATTAAAACGAAATACATTTTGTTTATTAACCTTCTTATGTCTGGGTTTTATCTCAAAGTCCAGTGATTAGTGAGCGTTTGTTATACTTTAATTTTTAAGTACTATGCATCAACTGTCATCTATATAATGAGGATAATATATTTAAAGAAATCTTATTAAATTTATAGTAATATACGCTGTTGAAAATATATATTTTCAATATATGGAGTTGAATGTATTACTCTATGTACGAACGAGTGTCCTAGCACGATTGTTAAACGTTTGCAGAATGACAGGCAATTTTTGCACATTTTTAAAAGTAAACATTTTTACATGTTAACAAAGCAATTTCATTTGACAGAAAAACCTACTTAGAATTTACTAAAATTAAACAATATCTTCAAAACATAAATAAGGCCGGTTTAAAAAAAATCACTTAAAGCTTACTTTTATTAATGTACTAAAATAATTTTTAAAATTCTTTATTAATATTAAGAAAATTAACGAAATATAGTGCCAAATGTTATCCCTCCTCATTTTTTGCTTACTGTGTTAACTTTTATTCGGAGAGCCGAACAGTCAGGCTTCCTCTGAATAGATTTAGCTCAAAACTTGATAAAAATCTACAAAACAGTCCGACTTCCTTTGAATGCTCAAAATTTGACAGAAATCTACAAATTTGATTTGAAGACTGTATACTAATTTTCATCCATCTAGATCAAGGGATTTTTTTTTTAAATTTTCTTCGTCACGGACATAAGGACATGTTTCAAAAATGTGTTTTTCGAATTAAAGGAGATCTATAACTTAGGTTTTTCAAAATTTCCAGTTCAAATTTTTGACGATTCTATACTTCGTTACAAGAAAGAAAAATGCAGGAATACGCAAATGCAAAATATTTCAAATGTTTAATCTATTAAAGATATGATTCAATGGCAAAAATTAAACTTTTATGAATATGAAATAAAACAAGATTATGAAAATCTTGTAAATACAGAACAAAATAATCTCACCTTCCCACAATATATAAACAAAATGACAAAATAGATGCATATCACAGTTTAATAATTTATTATCCAGTTTTATATCCATTTTGTGCCTTTAGTGGGTGACCGCAATTTGTACAACTATCGAACAGAAGAAACTGGGAAACGTGTGTTGGATATAAAGAGAGCCGATTTTCTGCTTGTACTAGATAAGCTAAAAAACTAAATTACAGAAGAAAAGCAGTTTTGGTTTAGAAGCATGAAGCATTAAAAGAAAAGCTGCTATTGGATGAGAAGATGAGTAGCAAGGGAAAAACTCAACAAAAACTAAAAAGGGAAATGGATTATTTCACTAGTCATAAAAGGGCTAAGGTTTTGTTTTACCTTTCAAAAGTTATTATTTTGAAACTAACCGTTTGAATACCCGTTTCGAGTTCTCAGTATTTATTTTTATAAATTGTAGTTTAGATTTTTTCTTAGTCCTGAAAATTTTGAAATAATTACAAACATATCAAAATTATATATTTGTTGAATTTGAAAAGATTAAATCTTTAGATTATTTTAAGTTTCTTTTAGTGGTGAAATAAACATTTTTAAAAATTTAAATTGCAAATTTTTCTTTAAAGACATTACAATATATCTTTGCATTTCATCTGATGGATAAAAGTGATTAAAGAGAAGTTCATATCAATAAAAAATATGGTAATTAACAATTTGTAATTACTAAAAAAAAATAAAGTAAAAATTAAAAATTAAAAAGTAAAATTAAAAAAATAAAACTGCTTATTAATTGACTATTTTATTAATACTTTTGCTTATTATTTTATCTTTGGCAGGAGTTAATAACAAGGAAAATAATTAGTGCATGTTTTTAAATCTTAATTTCTGCTTACAATTATTGAACCTTACTCACATCCTTGTACTTAAAAATTAAGAAAATTTTAACCATGTAATATAGGAGCACAGTAGCATTTTTTACAGTAGTTAGGTTGTACATAATCTTCAAATATTTTATGAAAAGTGTTAAAGAAAATGCACTAGATCAAAAATGAGGCAGCTTATATTATTCAAATTCTTATTAGACCTTTTATATAATTCTTGACAAATGGAACTTTACATCGCTCGTTTCAGGTATGGAACTTAAAGAAGAAATGGTGGAACATTAAAAAATATATACATGATGCAGAAAACGGAAAAAAACCAATATATCCAGTAATTTCAGTGTTATCCAAGGTAACAATGTCTGCCGTTACTCGAATTAAAATCTGTAAGTCCAAAAGATTTTGCACATGGAAACAATCAAAACATTTTTAATAAAGAAACGAAAGTTATTTTCTCTGGCATTTATTTCACTATCAGTTAGCTAAGATGCAATTTTGGCAAAGGTATGAGTTAAATTATCTCATTCATCTAATATTCTAAACAAGATAATTCATTTATTATACTTAGATTGCTTTTATTGGCATTGTATCAGAAATTGATTATAGAGAGAAAAAGTAATTATTAATATTAGAAATGAGCTGAAACCTAATAATAAAATTTTATTTCAATTTGCATTATTTTCGTTTCAAAATTCATTCTTAAAGGATTGAAACCTCGATATAAGATAATATATTTTAAAATATATTTAGATTACTATTAAACTAATTCTTACAATTTCTCACAACCATTTTTTAATAAAAACTTATTCCCCTGATTTGTCAGTATGCCCTGACAAAGGTTCTAAGTTTTAGACAGAAAAAAATTTTACTGAATGAACATTTTCCATCACTAGAGTGAACTATTAACAACATTTTAAATGATTAGATATAGAGATATATAGGTACATGGTTTAAAACATGCCCTTCAGAACATGTCGAAATGTATTTTATGGAGTTTGAATTGATAGGCTTGAATTGATAATGATTGTTTAGTTGATACATCAGAAAAAGTGACAAAATCTGAATTTTTATTGTAATCTCCAGCTTTGTTATACAAATTTTACCAAAAAATAACTTATTCAATAATATTTTAATATAACCAGAGCTAAGAACGTATGGAACATACTCGAAAACGTTTAATTATTCAGTATCAATAAACTCGATTACTTATTACAATAAATATTACTTTCAGTGTAGCCTATAAATGAAATGATGTGATAATGATTAAGAATATTCATCGCATTTCAATATATCCATTTGAGAGCATCAAATTGGTTAAAAATCTTTTAATAAATACGATTTATTTTACATACATAAATTAAAATCTCGAATTGCAATACTTATAATAAAACTTTATAATGGATATTGCATACTATTCTGTTTATATAAATTCGAGGAAGAATGTTTAATGCAAAGCAGTATGTAAATTAAATAATTTCAAATATAATTAAATTTAGAAAAATGGAATTATTTTAAATATTTTTTAGAAATCTTCGCTCAATAATGTACAATTACGTAAATTGATTATTGTTGGAGCAAAAGAAATATTTAAATAAGTTATCGTATTTAAAATATCAATGTAAAATAAGGCAAACAGAAAGCACTTAGAATATCTATATTCCAGATATTCTTAAAAAATATGGAATTTATAAAATGTAGACAAAATAAAAATTCAGTCCATAGGAGCATGAATCCAACATTTCCGGGATTGTGAAATGTTCAATAATACAATAAACACTACTTTTTAATATTATTTAAATAATATTTAAAAGTGTTTTTTAAATAAATTCGATAATAACTTTGCTTTGATTTTAACTTCACAAAAGCCTCACAAAAATTAAAACTGCATTTTTTCACATTTACAACAATATTTCTGTATTTTTACTGTTTTAGTTTTTAAAATAAATACTATTTAGTATTTGTATGCAATTTATAATTATAAAAGAATCAATGTTTGTTTTCGAAAATAAAATTTGAAACAGCCAATTAATTCTTGTAAACATTGATATTCATTCTAAATATGCCAGCATTTTCAACGCATCCTTTTAAAATAATTTTATTACATTTTATCTACCGTTTTACATCTAGAGAGCAAATTATTTGTATTAGATAAAAAATAAATACGTCTTAAAAATATGAAAATCACCAATATAATTTTTGTTATACACCTATATTAAAATGTTACATACAAATAGCATCCCTAATTTGAAAGAATGATCAATAATATGGCTTCAAAATGGATGACTAGAATGAGAAAAGCACTCTCGTATATTCTTCTTGTATTATTATGTTAACTTATTTAACAAAAGGTTTTCGATATATAAACCTTACGATTTCGTATGGCTCAAATCATGAGATCACAGCAAAGATTTGTTTTTGTAAGTATCAGCCTTAGGCACATATATTTTGTCTCAATGAGAGCCTTAATCTCATTAGATAGTAACCTTAGTGCCATCAAGGTTGTAAATAAATATTAAGAACAAAAACAAACACAGCAGGCTGAAAATCTGATTTTCTTCAAATTTTTAATGGCTTTGAAAGCAAATCTATCTGGCAGTGAGAAGGCTGTTTACTATGGGATTTTGGAAATACAGTACAATTTACAAATACACATATTATATACAAGGTATACAATGCACAATTTTATTGCGTTACAGAAAAAACTGAAGTTATCATTTAAGTGAGCGAATGAAAATAAATAAAAAACTATTTTTTTAATTGATCTAAGTCCAATTAAAAGATTTCGAAGTCTACCTTCTTTTCTATGATGTTTTGCCTTCCTTAATCTCTAGGCAAAAGTGACAATCAAATTTTTGTTCTATATGGATGCGCATATTATAAGATGAAGGACCTTCTTTTAAAATTATTTGCCTGTTGAAATTAGTTGCTGTTAGTCTTAGTTGCCAAATATCAGATTGTTAGGTTCACTTGCATATATGAAAGGCAATTTATTTTTGTGTGACAGCTAAGACTTTCTATAACAAATCAATTCTTATCCACATCTTTTATAATGTTAATGTAAATAGTAATATGATCTGTTTATGTGTATTTACAAAGCTTTTAATTTTTCAGATTTTCAAATAGGCTCATTATTTCATGGATCATTCTTTTTATGAAATAATGTTGCGAGAATAGAAATGAAAATAAAAGAATTTTTTGTTCGCAAAATACTGATTCTTTAAGAAACAGGTGGGAATGTTTTAGAATATTTCTGGTGAATTTATACTTTACATCGAATAATTAATGTTCTTCGAAATTAAGATTTCGCAAAAATTGCTATTTTTGATTATCAAAATTATATATTTATATCACCAAAGAAATTAAAGCCGATTGTTTCATAAGATCTGTAAGGGTCATTTGCCATAATTTAGGGAATTTATAAGAATTTTTGTACTTGATAGATTTGGGTAATTCCCAGTATGTACATTTATTTCTTTAATTGCACTATACAACTATATACTCCTATACAGAAAAAACATTGCTCCTTCTAAGCCAACTATACGTGCGATTGAGAGAATACATGGAAGTATATGTGAAATTATATTCCGACAAATTTTTCAGTATGTAATTGTAAGCATTTTCAATGATGGAAGGAGGGAGGGAGTTGAGCTAAAACTTCAAAACGTTAGACTATTCGGCTCGTTGATGAAACTTAAAACCTACATATTTGATTCCTGTAAAATCTATAGTTGAATTGAATCGATAATTGTTAACGAAATGGTTTGGTTGATTGAATGATATATCAACTCAAGTTTGTCCCTCAAAAGATGTATCTAATGTTGGAACCTTTAACGCGATTACCTTAGAACGAAAACAGAAGATATTTGTGCCAATATACCAGCATGAAGTGTTTCTATAAACCGTCATCTGCTTTCGAATTATACTTTTCCATTTCTTATGAACAATGCAATCTTCAGAAGAAGTAGAATGCAGAAATCAATGGCAGAATAGTTAGTATTGCAAAGCAATATTTTCGATCATTCCCTTCGACATCTATATGCGAAGAATCAGGTAAATATGCCATCGCATTACTAATTTGATCTAAAACTATATTTGAGAATATTTCTCAGATTAACCATGTTATTTTTATTAGCTTCATTGCGTATTTGGGCGAAATTTTGAGGCAATTCATTATCATTATTATTTTTTTTATTCTTTAAATCCGATTTGGATTCTACTGACGAGTGGCACTCGATGCCAATCAAGTTCTGAAGCTGTAAATCCTTACAGCCTTCAGTTTACTTGCAAATTTCATTGCAGTTTTACCACTAATTTTGACTTTTAGTTATTTCTATAAGAAGTTTTAATAATTGGTTTAATTACCCTTCAGTATTGCCCATATTGTTCATTGAAGTGCTTAAGTGTAATTGGAAGACAGTAGATGGGTTTGTACACGATTGGGCTTAGTCAAAAGAATGGCAGCCCTTTGGGAATTTTTCAATTAATGATTCAGTAAATTGTGGTTTAAAAGAAGAATTAACGAGGTAGTTATATTTTACAAACGAGCAAGGAAATGAGAATGTGTCTGCATCTATTGGAACCGAACACATCTGAACATCTATTCAAACACATATTCTCAAGATCAGCATTTTCATTTAAAATTAACAATGCAGAAAGCTTTAAATATAATAAAAAAAAACAACACAATGAAAGGTACTCACCCTACTTGACCCAGATAGTTGATCATTTGAAAGTATTTTGCTTTCTTGAAAAAAGTCCCAAGTATTTTGTCCGTAAGGTTCAGAGCAGGAATGTTGCTATACAAATGGCGGCACTGCCACAACGACTGAAACATTGCAGTTACGGTTGCAGTAGAGATGAGATTCAACAAAGTTCTTACGAAGAATGAAGAAAGCATACAATCCTTAATCAAATATCCATAAGGATCACAAGATAATTCGTCAGACGGCTTTTTTGTATAAAAGAACTTAAGACAACAGTGGTAAATCAAAACATTAGTTTAATTAGAGAATTTTGTCATCAACTATAAGGCTTATGCTTTTAAATGAAGATTATCTTCACAATATCTTTGAAAATATTAGTTATAGATGAGTCAGAAGTACTAAGGTGTTTGGAAAAAAAAGTAAAATTCTTATAATTTGAAAACAAATATCTAATAAAGCACAAGCTTCTGATGAAATTTATTAACTGAAAATGATTTATGGACTTCTTTTGGGATTTAACATAAGCTAAAATTCTGGGCTCTAGGCTGAAAAACGGGAATCTCTTTTTGAAATGCTCTAATTTATGGCTTGTTCTACTCCTCAAAAAGAATTACATGGTTTTTATTTTCTAAAAAAATAATTTCATTTACCATAATATTATTTGCTCTTTAATGGTGTTCTACAAAAATTCTAAAAAAAAAAAAATTGTAGATCTACAATACAAAATTCAGTTAAAGTAGAAAAAGTCTGAATATATGATAGGAATACGAAATAAAATTCAAATTGAAATCGAAAACTCAAAGTATGAGGGATTCAAAATTCTTATCAAAAATATTTTAACCCTTTCTCGGCGAAGTGCTCAGAAATGAATTGCGCTTTAGGCAGTCGGCATGATGGTCCTGATCATCAAAATCAAAAACTTTTGGAGCCAAATTTTGTGCAAAAAATTGTCGTGGATCAATGTCTGGTAATTCCTCAATGTTCTCAGAATCAAATTCCGAGCTACTTGGCAGTAGGCGTCTCTTGTTATATGTATTCTGAATTTTACCCTTGTATCCAATTTCCCCAAACATTTCAGACAAGTCAGAATCCAGTTCCATATAATCGTAGCTCATATTCGTCGTCCATTTGTCCATGATCGGGGTAAAATTTGCAGATAATTATATTTGATTATGTAAACGCTCTGCACAAGAAGCGTGTGCTGTTATCGCTTTCGAAACCAAACGACTTAATGGACATTATTTGGCAGTTACTGATAACTAATTATGGTATCCCCTCAAATTTATGGTGGTAATTTATCATTGTTTTGGTTTATTTGTTTTTTCATTTAATTTTATTTTAATTTACCAAAACAATAAAAAAACAAATGATAATTATCCCATGAAAAGAAATCCAGAATAGGGGAATCGACACCGCAACATACTAGAACGAATTAAGACCTATAGAAACATTTTAGAAACCTACTTCAAGGTAGGATATGTCACAAATGAACGTCACCAAAGGTATAAGAGCCAATAAAGTGATAATAACGAATTATTTTTGGATACTAAAGAAGAATGTTCTAGTCACCAAATACCAAAAACATTCAAAATTTTTTAATATTTCAGATATGTTGAAGTGACACGTATATACATATTCCATTATCTGTTAATTAAAAAGGAGCAAAAATAATTGTGAATGAGGAAACATTTTATGTATATTATTTAATTTCTGACCGAGAAATTAGATTTCGAAAAATATTTTTCATGATTTTTCCAGAAAAAAAGTTGAATTTTTTAGCCCAGTATTATCAAAAGGATTTTCTAAAATCTAATTCAGATGCAAATAGAAAGTATGGCTTCAAATATTTTATAATCTACTTCTAAAATGATGTATATACTCCATTTATAATCACGACTTGAACGTACAAAAATTAAATTCGTTTTCTAAATGCTTGAAGGATTATTAAAGAAAATGTAAAGAGGTTTCCACAAATTTTCTACCATATTGCTTTTATTTGCAACATTTCCTGCTTCTAGATTTTCTTATCAATGATACTATTTAGAAAATTAATGTTGATAGAATCTTCTATCCAGTATTTACACTTTTGTAATGCGCCAAACTGTTTCATGTCTTTGTTTTTGTATTCCCTATGTTTTTAATTTCTCATTAAATGTAGAATTTCTAACAACCAGAAATCCTTTACTTCAAACTGTTTAAAAAAAATGAAAGTTCTCAGCGTTTTTATTGTTTTAGATAGTAAAATATAGATTTCTTTTTTTTAATGTGACAACTCTTCATCCAGTTTCACATAGTACAGTTTTTTTTCCAGATGAATGCACCTCGGATAGACTTTTCCATTGTTATCTTACATTTTAGTGCATATAAACAATAAATAAGATGCACGGTTTAATTTTTCATAATTCAGATTATTATTCCTTATTCTCATTACATTTGAAATTGAAGAATGCACTGATATTTATCTGCACTTTTTCTAAGGAATTCTCTTTTTAATTTTAAAGATATATATATTTCATCATATATAA
The DNA here is from genome assembly GCF_947563725.1 of Argiope bruennichi. Classification (NCBI taxonomy): domain Eukaryota; kingdom Metazoa; phylum Arthropoda; class Arachnida; order Araneae; family Araneidae; genus Argiope; species Argiope bruennichi. Next base: position 74,109,121 of record NC_079154.1, on the reverse strand, counting down.
TTTTAAAATATTCGAGTTATTTTAAGTTACGTTTCTAAAATTCTATTTTTTAAAAACTTGCAATTTAAAAATGTTTCGTTATTTTGATTTACATGATTTATAATTATTCTAATTTTGATATGCATGCTCTCTAGAAAAAGCAAAAAGATTGTATATTACAAATTGCTTTTAATCAATCTTCATTTTGTGGTAAAGGAAACAATTGTAGTATTAAAACATATTTTAAAAATTTGCGCGCCGGTTTCTAAAAATTTGGAGTTTTAGTTGTATCTGAATATTGAAACAAATGTTATTTTTACGTTTTTTTAAACTATCTTTTACCTTCAAAATTCTCAACGAGATGTCATATTTTTAGGAAATTGATGTAATAAAGATGCTTTTATTTACCTGAAGGATATTTTGAGGACTGCTATAAATAAGTTGATTCGGATCCTCCTTCTTTCAGATCCAGATTATCTAATGAAAAATACTGCACATTTGTACATTCAATCATTCACATTGAAGGAAAAAGGAAATTGAATTAGGATTTTCCGCCGTTTCGGGCATTTGCCGATTTTACTTACACGGACGTTTCAGGCGCATCAGTATTTACGGATTTAGGAAATATTTATTGTAGAAATAAAATTGTTATATGCTATTTCATTGTATATATATATATATATATTGTACATTTGATTGTATTTCATTAAAAACTAGCCAAGTATAAGAGAATTTGTTAAATAGCAAAAACTGCTCTTTGAAACTAAAATTATAAAAGGACAATCAGATTTAAAAGTAGATGCGAAAGGTAATTGTCGTTATATCGAGTTTTACTCTTACTTTCATTCCAATTTCTTTGTTTTAAGTATAAAATAAAAGTAGAAAAAGTGAAAACAAATAACTTGTACTTTTGATTCATCTTTAAACAGACTAAGCGTTTATCACAAACGAAATTGCAACTATGTATAGTAATCGCAAAAATATTAGATGGACAACTGATTTTATGTAATCATAGTATTGACTAATATTTTGAAATAGGAAAATAAAACTTGTTTATTTTCATCAATAAATCTTCAATTGAAATTGATAATTAATATTCAACTTAATCTATTAGCTTTTTCTTTAGAATTTCTTTAGAATTAGAATTTTATTATGATTATCTGTACAAAGAAATTCTGTAAAGCTACGAAATAACCGCAAATATTAGATAGGAAAAGGAAGCCCAAAAATATGTTGCAATGCTGTCCATAAATAGAAAATAATAATAATAATAACAACACAACAGAAGTTTTTGAAGTCTTCTGGATTCGGCAAGATTTTTCTAGCCTGGCTCTTATTCTCATCCAATAGAAACTCTTCTTCTAATGCTCCCTGCTTCTCAAAATATTCGTATTTCATTTTATACATAGTGGAAAGCAAGATTAGCAAACATACTTTCTTGCTATCCGAGACACGTTCTTCTAGTTCCTTGTTTCGATGTGAGTACAAAATGTTGTTTCACGCCCGGAAGAGAAAGCGGAACTGAAAACTAGATAATAAATTTCTAATCTGTTAGTTCGGGGTCTCTTTTTTTCATCTGATACGTGTAGATTAAAACAAATAATAATTTTCTTGTAGGAGTGATGAAGCTCACTATTCTAATTTACAATACTTTTCATTCCGATGTTATTTGTCAAAAGAATTTTTCTTCGGTTATCTCTTGGAAATTACAAGAGAAGTATGAAGATTTATTTGTTCTGAGACAGATTGCTAAACATTTGAAGTTTCTTTTTTATTTATTATATGCTTGCTGTGTTGTAAATTTCTTCTTGTATTGACAAACCTACATCTTTTTTTTTTTTACTATCTATTATTTCATTATTTGTTTTTTAATGCCATTTTTATGAAAAGAAGACATAATACATATTAGTAAAAAATAGCAATAAAGTTCACGAATGTTTTAGTAATTTACGTTAGCTGTCTCATTCCCCAGAAAATTTCTCAAGTATATCAAGATACTGGAAAGCCCGAGTTTCTCTTTCCATGATAAGTGTATTTTCCTGTATCCTCATAAATTGTATTGATAGATAATGTTTTTAAGTGGTTGATTTGTAAAAGAGGATCCTACTTAGTTCATAAAATAAATTCAAATAATAGCAAATCTGTAAATATTTATCTGTAGTTAATATAATTAAGAAACATAAATTTTTGACTTATACAATATTCTCATATATAAAAAATAGTATATTTTATTACCAGATAATTTGAATTGTGAATAAGTTTTCTATGTTTTCGTTTAATGCTTATTCTGTAACATCAAAATAGATTCTGAGTTATTACATTATCGTGGCAGACATAAAAAAAAGACAGATATGAAGACTATATCTTGTGAAGAAGCGAAGCTATCAAGTCTAAACAGTTATTAATAGTATACAAAGGAATAGTATCGCATAAAATAAGACTTCAGAAAATTACAAGGAGTGTCTCAAGATTTGCATATTAAAATTTATTGTTTTTCTAAACATCAATGAAATGAATAAAGAGAATATACTCTCATCCCAAGACCCAATCAAAGGATAAAAATCAAACTAAAAAACGGAATGTTGTATTCCTAAATAACATCTCCTCTCATCTATGCTAATGACTAAAATTTAATCAAGCTTAATGGTTTAAATGAATGTCATTGAAAGAAAAAAAATGAGAAATCATACATTATCCTAGTAGCTTGCCTATCTGATATTGAGAAAATACTTTTTTTTTCTAAATAAAAACACTATAACATAGAAAATTACCCTGAGTAATACTTTTACAAAAAAGGATCTTTTACACACCAGTAAAAAGGAAACTTGTGAACAAACCAGTGAAAATTTTACAACCAGTGATGTTAAAACTAGGGTTTTCTGAAAAAAAAATGTGTTATAAATGTCTTTATCTTGAAAAAAAAACTTAAAAAAAGCGATAAAATACTCTTGAATTGTTATTAATTAATGTCCTGATAATACAGAATACTAATTTAAAAAACTCCCACTATGAAAGGCCCTCGTCTTATAACGAACCTACTTCACTTTCTATCATTTTTCAAAGATCGATTGTGAATATTCCTAAAATTATAATACAACTTATTTACAGACTCAAAAGACATCTATAATAAGCGATATTTATAAAAAGAATATTCGTGGATCTAAATATGTGCTTCTTCATGGAATTTTGATATTAAGCATAATTGAAAGAAATTACAAGCAAATAGTGTAAAAAAATACATATCAATTAAAAAAATAATTTTAATAAATTCACTTTTAAAGAAAGCAAAACAAAATATTTTATAGTAATCGAAATGGAAATATTAAATTGTCCTAAGCAAAAATATAAAATTATCTAGTGATGAAATTAGCAAGAATATTGCTGGGATAAAATGGTAAAGTTAAATACTAGTCAATAAATTTAATTAAAAGTGAATAATCTCAAGATTTATAAGATTTTAAAAGAAGTTGAAATATGAAGAGATTATATTTAACTCCGATGTTCTTGAATTCCTTTTTCTTTACACCAATGTAATTCTTATAACAAAATAAAAATATTAGTTTCATCCAATGAATAAAAAAAATGAACTTCCATCGAGATATCTCAAAATTTATACAAGATTCTTAATATTTTTATTTAATTACGTAGGTGGATGAAGAAGTCTAGTAGAAAGAATTCTCACTGATTCACAAATGTTTGGTGCAAATCAGTCCCATCAATATTTAAATAGAATAGACAGCAATAGCATCCAAACAATACCGGGGAATGAAATTAGCAGTGCTGCAGTGCTCCAAATTCTATTAGAAGAGACGGTTGAAATAAAAAGAGTTGCAAGGTTCTGGCATTTAAAGAGAACTCCCACAGATGAAATTCATTGCTGACTGGTGAAGGTATAGGGAGCGTCTGTAATGTCAAGAAAACAGGTGTGCAAGGAGTTTGAGCTGGGCGGAACAGATATGTGGAACAAGTAAAAGTAAGAAGGGAGGGAGGCGGAAAGCCCATCAACCAAGGGCAACGACCTGTATCATATTGAAGCGGATCGCCGCATTCATGTGAAAGAAACTGAATAAAAACTCAGTCTCCATAGAGAATTAAAAAAAAAAAAAATGGAAAACGTGTTCTTGATGTGTATCATTGCAACTCTCAGACGAATAGGAATGAAATTGTTTCAACATTTAATGTGTTATTAGGAAAAATATATTTCTTTCGTGCGCTGTTTCGGTGTAGAGGTTAAAACGTGGGTACATCAACTGATACCTGAGACGAAGAAATCATTTCGAAACTGACAACGATGTTCGAGGAGCTATCTAATTGATTCTACGGCGTATATTTTAATTTCTGTTATTACAGTTTATAGGGATTGGTTTAATTATGGTTCAAATATTTTTATAACCATGGTGACTATGTGGAAATGTAATATGCAGCAATGCCTTTAACCTTTATCTATCTATTTCATTTCGTTAATGAAGTTTTCCCCTCAGAGAGCTTGTTACTTTACTCTTTGAGATACACTAATGTATATAAATAAAATTTAATACCATTGTCTTATTTCCTTACATATATATAACCATTATACTTGCCTAATTAGGAGTTACATTTATGGGATATTTCTCCTAAAGAGCTCTGAAAAATGATGACTGTAATTTGGGTTTCAGAATGGATGTGAAAAGAAGTAAGAATTATTTTTCCTAAGACTAAAACAACAGATAACTGAGAGGTTTTTAATAAATTGACAAATACTTTCGATTTCAAAAGAAATTGTGTGTTTTTTTTTTTAATTTTGTGATGAATAGCAACAAATCAAAATACATAAATAAACTTGCATTTCATTCTAATAAACAGACCAAAGTATAGAAAGTAAAAAAATAAAAAGTTCAGAGGAAATATTTTGGAATCATTGTTTTTACAAGAAACTTTTCATCCTCTAAGGTAAATTATTGCTGAACATTAGGTCTAATGTTAAACTAGAATTATGTTATTGCTATATTAAATCCGTACGTTATGCTAAATACTGACCTGTGGGACGTATGATATCCTCTTAACTATGATTGAAAATGCGCATGTATCTAACACACTCGTTCTGATAAGGACGAATACAAATGAGTTGCTATGTACCATCTATTTCACATTTCCTTACGAACTTATTAAAGTTCCATACTGAATGCAAATACGTACATTACACCTATATTCGGTGCGCAGGAACTTAGACGGCATTACATTCTCTTTCAGTTTCTTCCCTGTAATAAGTACATATAAAAGGAATTTTCTACTCTCTAAACTAACATGCATGCATATTTCTTATATGATATGAGAAGTTGAAGGTACGACATGCAAATAAGAAATATTAAGAGTATTCCTGCAAATAAAGTTCACTTCATATCTTACAAATATTTTTATTCCAAAGGAAAACATACAGATTTGTAGAGATATTTCTCATAGTATGTTACATGAGACATTATAAAATCAGCTGCATAAATAATTAAAGCAGGTAATATTGTAGATTTAGATATATAAATGTAGTTGATGTATAAAACGTGAGTACTAGCCATTGAAATCTAAGCAAATAGGATTAATCCAAAAGTTTCTTTATGCATTTCACAAATTATAAAATGATATATTTTCGAGATGTTCATTTCTATTTTAAAAATATAATTATCGAGTCTTATCTTCATTCGAAACGTGCGCTTATTATTGACTCAAAAAATAAAAACTACTTTTATAAAATATGTATGATACTAATAAAAATTACTTTATTATTGATTATATTGAGAATTAGAAAAAGGATTTTTCTAATTCTTTTCTAAGGATTTTCACTAAGAATTAATACAAAAATTTTCATTTAGAGTGTATTTTTTGAATTTTTTTTAAATCAAAAAGTATTGAAAATAAAAATAAAAAAATGCAGCACATTTGTGGGCTCATTCTTACAGAATTTTGCATATGAAAATAGGATCATATTTAAAAGATCCAATAGCGAATGATATATTTTTCAAAACTAGGGTTTTAGGTATAGTTTATAATGATACTTGATGCTCTATAAGAGCAACAATTATCTGTATAGTTTTAATGTAGAATATCATTTTCAGGATAAAGGCATCTGAATAGAAATCTTATTTAATTTAATTTAAAGATAGAATATCTTCTTAACTGTGTTAATGGCACTAAGTTACTGGAAAGGCACTTAAAAAATGAATACTATTTAGGCGAATTGAGAATGAAAAAAGCAGAGCTCATTAAACACTAGCTTTAAAGCAGTTTTACTGAAGCACTTTGATTAATAAATCCACCTTAGTTCATTTCGAACATTCAGTACATCTTGTAGAAATTGAGAAAAAAATAGCTCTAAATGTAGTGAAAATTAAAAAAAAATGATAAATGTCTTTAGATGGCTTATGACAACTTCAGAATTGTTTCCCTTTTTTTTTTGTCCAACTATCGACTATACAAAGTATCAGGCTTTCTCGCTTAAGGGGCGATTGAACACCATAGGTTCAAGGAAATAAAACTGTTAGGAACACTTTTCATACATTTAATTTATAAAAAGTTATATTTACAAAAGTTTTCTTTCGGAAGAAGATCTTTTTATCTGAAACACACATCAAATTAAGGTTTGCGTACGGATTTATTTACTAAGTTATTGCAAAACTTCAAATATACCTGATTCAAGTTTCTAAAACCATTCGAAGCCAAATTAAAAGAGGTAATATTTATAAGATCGGACATGCGAAAATTCTTTCATGTTTCGTTTACAGACTCTATGACTGAAGTTGAAAAGAAAGCATGAGACTCATTTTAGAAAATAACATTAGAGCCATTGATGAAATACCGAATACAGGGTGGTTATAATTAAAGTAACCTTACTCAGACTTATGTACAGATCAATCTGATTGATGTTCTTCGTCGAAATTTGGTTCCTAAGCTATATGGATCATGAAAGAAAGTTAAAGGAAATGATAGTTTAAATTTTGACCGTTAGATGGCGCTTATCGTGCAAAGTAGAAAGGTCGTTATGTAAATTAAGAATGTTTCAAATCTCCAGCTGTCATTGCGTTAACATCATTCTTTACCATGATGTTAGAGAAGAATTTGGCATTATACAATAGGCGATTTAGGAAATTGTTTTTATATAATTATACAAATACTTATGAAGATTTATAGAAAAGAAAACATCACTTGCGGAAGCATGAACGACAAGAAAAATGAGCAGTGATTATTCATTAATAGATAAATTTATTATTTTAATTGTAATCATAATTATCATCATCAGATTAATATAAAATTTTGAAATATGCTTGTTTTTTTTCATTAAAATAAAAAAAAATACATATATCGGCGCATTACTTAATAACAAATATTCAAAATCTACAGAAAGCTCTACATGAAGTGGATAATATAAAATTATTTTTCGTAGATATGAATGCATTACTTAATGTATCCGATGATCAAATTCTAACCACATAGACATTTTTTTTTATTCATTTATTGTAGATCACAGTTTCTTCTCTTTCCAAATACAGTTACTATTTTTTAAAATTATGAATGAAATTTACTGAAATAACATGCAACCGGAAGAAGTATTTCGAAATCAAAAATGACCTTCAAGTTGCGATATGTTGCTAATATTGGTGGTTTTGCATTCAATACCTTATAGGTAGGAATTGCAATACCGGTATACCGGGATACCGAATACCGGTATTTTGAGCCATTTGTACATTTTTGTAATACCGGTATTCACAAGTTTAAATACCGATTTTTCGGTATTTACTAGAAATTTTTTTAACTGCCTTGTAATTGTTTAAATTGTTTAGGGATCGACAACATAGTAAAATAGTATATGTTTTTTGTTTTTATGTCTCCCTAACGGACGAAATTAATTAGACTGTGAATACAAAGTTGCATCGTACAATCAAGAGAAGTGATAAAGTACAGTATGACAATAGATTGTAAAACCTTCCATCTTTTGCGCATGCGTTAGTATGGGTTTACTTTGACAAAATAGGAGTGAGAGGAAAGATGAAAGGAGATGTTTAGGAGGAGATTCTAAAACGCGTTGGAAAAGTTTACTCCTAATGATGGAAAGATTTTTGACACTGAGAAATCCAATCCAAAAAAGCAATAATCACCTTAAAACCAGCAAATTAATTTTTCAGATAGTGAATTCAACTTAATATCTAGAACAGGCTGTTATAATTTAATATAAACTTAATATTAAAACTGGCTGTTGAGGCATTATGTCAGAGATATTCTAATTTATTAACAGCTAATGCAACAATAAATTTCATGTTGCAGTCACTGAAAGATCAGCACACATCACTATCTGAAGAATTATATATTACATTGAACAATCGCACAGAAGAAAGGCATACCGAAATAGAAAATGTCTTACGGTATTTACATAATTATAAGGATTTTAAAAATGAAAAAGAAGAAAAGAGACTAACCAATTCAAATCTGATTAAGTTTAGAATAAATTTCCTTAAAATTTTTTACCCACAAACCTATCCACATTCAGAAGAAATCGGTTCAATTATCGAAGATTATGATGTCATTACTGTCGATAGTGAAAAGGAATTGTCTCTTGAACAAAAATTAGAATTAGCGATAAATAAAAACAATTCAACTAACCAAAATACAATACAGAAATCAGCTATATCCAAAACCATCCGACGAGTAATCGATTTATTTGAAGATGAGGGATTTAGAGGTAAATATTTGGAAAAAAGTATATCGCAAATTGCTAACAATTCCGCCAACTATCGTAGATGCAGAAACAGCGTTTTCGACAGCTGATAAATTTTGCACAAAATTACATTCCAGGCTTAATGACAGTCCAATTAATGCATTAGTTTTTTAAGATCACATTTCAAAAATTTGTAATAGTACCACACTGAATAATGATGTTAACACTTTTTTATTTATCTAAACATTATTATTTCCAGGCTCTCCGCTGAACACTCTATACACTTTCAGTGGGTCTCCTCACATGTTGGTTTAAATGGTAATGAGAAAACGGATAGCTTAGCTAAGACTGCCTCAGCTGGCATATTTCATGGTGATGCAACACTAACTTATTCTGAAATCTCCTCTATCAAAAAGATGGAGTAGAGTGCACTTTGAAGAGTCCCACCTGCTCACCCTTCGTACTTTGGTAAGAGTCCCGGCTGGTGTCACCGTCTGAATATCTCTAGAAAACAGCAAACGGCTCTCACTCGTTTTTTAAGTGGACACACCAAATCCCTCACCTTCCAACACGGACGGAGGATCTTTGCTGAATGTCCTTGGTGCAAGGCAGATCAAGCCTCTCTGAATCATATTCTTAAATGTTTAAATTTTACGATTTTTGAGATTTTAAGAGTTCCGCTATTGTTTTTGGACTTTTTAGAGATCTTTGATAGCGCAGCTATATCCCCTTGGATCAGAAACAACAACAACACTTTTTTGTGATTTAAATAAAGAAGATGTTCCTTTACTTTTGTGTGATTCTTTATACACTGTTACAATTTATAAGTTACAAATTATTTTTGTGATATTTACATTCTCTAGTAAAACTCGTAAATAAAACAAGGAAACACTTTCTTTCTTTTCCTAAAATTTCTAATACCGGTATTAAAATCTAAAAAATACCGAATACCGGTATTGAATTTTTGGTGCGATATTGCATTCCCTACTTGTAGGTATTTACTGTGTGAAATTTCAGGAAAAAAAAAAACTTGCAATGTATTGAATATTTGTAGCAAAGTTTATATAACAGATTTGATTGGAAAAGAAAACTGACCTATAGCTACATCGACTAATCTAAATGGCAATTACTAAAATGACTGCAAAACCAAATAACTATTATATAACTTTAATATAATAAATATAATAAAACCTTTTTCTAATAAACTGTGTGATCAACAAATCAACAAGTAATGTGTAATTGTGTACATGGAAAGACACAAAATGCAAATGAGGAGTTTATTAATAAGTTAAAGAATTCTGAAACAGCAATTTTTAAATTAAAATTAATGCAGTTAAGATCATAATATATCTGCATTTTAGCTTAATTAGTATTATACTGATGTATTAGCAATTTTTAAGTTTGAGAATTGAAAAAATGACATTAATTGAAAATCAGCTTGTTAATGATACCAAAAGACATTCTTTGCCACAAGTAAATATCAACGAAAAATTGCCCCCCCCCCTAACAAAATAAGAAACATTTCAGAATGAAAACAGAATCACTGTGGGAAATTTTAATCTTCCGAGTTCAAAGGAAACATGTTTTCTAATTAAAAGAAATCTGTAATTGCAATTTTCACTAATTTTTTTTAAAAATTCCCCTCACCATTAACATAGTACTCCAAAGCCCAATATAAATAATTGCCTTAAAATTTCAGTATAAGTTTATAATAATATGGGCAATGGATAATGACGCAAAACTTAGTAATTCATTTGTAGGTGTTTATAGAAAATTTCAGCTATAAATCATTGGAAAAATTTTACTATGCTTTTCCTTTAAGTTATTTGCATTTCAAATTTTTTTCTTACATTTTGGGGCCTTTCATATGTTGTTATTCTCTATCACCGGCTCGCAAAGAAAATTACAATTGTGGTTCTACAATTGGCATAGAATATTAACAGTTTTGATGAAATTCCATTAAAATTTATTTCCTTGCTTCTCAAAAAATGTTATATTTAAATAAAACTGGTTCATCATTTTCGTATTTAAAATTAACAATGTTTTAAAAATTAAAAAAAATCAATAAAAATATCCAAATTTCCAAAAAAAAAATGTTTGAACCGTAGTCGTTTATCTTGAAATATAAGTCACATGTGCTCTTTACAAAATTGATGCCTTTCTCGTCAAATAATGATACGTCATGAAGTAGTACAAAAAGAAGTGATTACATTTCATGGAAAAATAATGAAAATATAAATTACTAAGTTCTATGATATTATATTAGATTGTAAAACCATGAAATATGAAAAAAGCGATAATTTTTTGAGATACCTCAATAAGAAATAAGAAGCTTTCTTTAAATTGAAAAAAATTAAAATAGATGTAGAATTTTCCAGTTCTTGGATTTAGTAATTAGAAACAATCAATGTAAGCAATTTTCAGAATATTTTGAAAATTATTGAAAACAAAAATATATTACCTTTTTTATTTGATACAGGAAACAATAACATTATTGTTTATTTTATTTTTTTTCTATGATAGAAAGGAAGGCGTTCAAGAAAATTGGTGATGAAAGCAACTAAAATAATATACCTACCATACGGTTTAAAATTTATTGCTATAGATAGAAAAACTTCAACAAAATTATATCTTAAGTGATTATACTATCGAAATTGCTCTACAAACTGATAGAAATCCAATATCAACGAATACTGTCTTGTAACTGATACAAAATATGTATGCTTGACCCATATTTCATTAAATCGTTAATAAATGCATTTCTGAGAAGATAAAAGTTTTCCTCTTTCTACTTTATATGGAAAATCTATACTGTAAATATTTTGTTTATCTAAACTAGGAGGCATGAAATAGCTTTTCATCGAGATTTGCATATGAAATTCATAAGAAAAATGCTTATTGCCTCTTCAAGACAGCTTTCGTTAACTATACATTTACCATATCATGATACAGATATCGTGATACCTGAAAGTACAAAAATAAAAATTTATTGCCACATTTAAAGGATTCCAAAGGTGCAAATGAATTCTTATGGCGATCGATATTAGGTGTTATCTTTTCTAAACATTTGGTTTAGCAAACTGATGCTTCTTCTACTTGCGTACAGCCGACCACCCCGCCACCACTGAACGTAGCAGTATCGACAGGATTTGTTGTGGCCGACTGCTATCTTGAGTATTGTCCATCCTTGCATTGACCGATTTGTCAAACTGACATTCTTCTCGAGGTAATTGGCCACAAAGTGGTCAATTATTGTCCTTCTTCCTTATCTACAAACTCTCAAATAGTTGGTAAGAAACTGACAATTTTTGACATCATGTCCTTCAGAGTTTTAAGATTACTTATTACCATCAGTACTGTACTTAAGTCATTATTTATAATTTTCAGATTTTTTCTTAACTCCGAGATTTCAATACATTCCTTTAAATAGTGGTAAACAGTACCGATTCCTCCAAAAATGCATTTATTGTCCTGCATTCTTCCAAATCTTTGGAAATATGCAGGAAATCTCCCATGTCCTGATATAATTTGAATTATCAGTGGATGGTATCTTCTTATTTTTATTTCTGGATTCGGAATAAAATCGAAAGTTACACTTCCGTTTTTGGACATATACCATCTGTCAAACCATTGCAGCTTTATTTCTTCTCTTAATTCCCATTTTAAGACACCATTTGATTTGGGGACAACCATATCAACACCCTCTTTCTGTGCCGCCAACTTTGCATATTGATCCGCCTTTTCATTACCATATATCCCAATATGGGCCTTAACCCAATTCAACTCTATCCACTTGTTAGTTTTTACACTTTTTATCTTTTCTTTTATCGTCCATATATCCTTATTACAATTGTGAGAAGATTGTATGGCTTGTAGGACGGAGAGAGAATCTGAAAAAATTGAGCACTTCTGTCCGTCCTCCACCCTTTCACAATATTCAATGGTCATCTTTAAAGCTTGCACTTCTGCCTGGAAACTTGTGGCATGGTTCGATAATTTCACAAGACTTTTATCGATCTCTTTCCCATAGTAGTATAATACTATTGCAGCTCCTACTTTATTTTCATCTTTTGAACCATCTGTAAAAATTTCTATTCCATCCATATCTGGGATTTTAATTTGAAAACCGCGAATAAACCATTCTGAAGGATGTTGTTCGAATTTGTCAAAATACATCTCATAATCTTTTTTGCTGAAGCATTTGCTTCCTATTTTAACTTTATTACTAGAAGTTCTTATTTGAAATTTAGTGAAAATTTCCGTTGCTCTGAGGTCTATTGGCAAAATTCCCGTTATCACTTGAAGGGCTTCTGTAGAAATGGTTCTATAAGCCCCAGACATAATGATGAGAGGGCGCCATTGGATTGAATTTAATGTTTCTCTGATTTTCTTTAGATTTAGCCTATGTCCCCATGCTCCGTGCCCGAAAAAAACAAATGGCTCAATGGCCCCGGTGTAGATTCTTCTTAGATGGTATTTCCTTTTTCCATAAAATTTATCCGCAACTGTCACTAGTTTATATGTTAATACATCCACTTTTTTCTTGACCTTATTAAAATGTGACGTAAATGTTAGCAAACTGATGTTGAATTGTTTATCATGAACCATATTTTTGATCCAAATCTCAGCCGTTGAAAGTTACTGATAGAACAAACAAAAATATAAAATGATTGATGGGAAAATTAAAATTAGTGATCTATAGATTTTTATTTACAATTATGTAATATAGGAAAAATTGAAAGTTTATATTTTTCCAGAAATAAACTATTACAATATAGCATACAATATATTGTAAAATAGCATTAAATATTAATAAAATAGTATTACCTTTCGCAGATGAAATCCAAATAAAATCCTTTTTTTTTTCATAAATTAAATATGTATCTTTGTGCTTCACAAAAATGTTTCTCTAAAATTAACATTTAGATAGGCAATTATCAAATCAATATAATTTGCAGAATTCATGCCTGCATGAAGAACTATGAAATGATAGATTATTGTTACGAATCCTTGATGCGGCTTCCCAGCATAGTGGTTCCATAGGAGGTTCCAGAGCTTGGCGACAAACTTGGCGACCATTTGGCGACTTCACGACGAATTTGGCGCCAAAATGGATTATACCCGAAACATCGAGAATTTTCCCGATCCGTCCAGTAGGAACGGAGATATGCCTCGAACGTTCCTGATTGGTTGAGAGTTTTCTAGCCCCGCCTCCTGAGACCTATAAAAGGAGTGGCCCGCAGCTGCCGAGTAGTCGTGGACCAGTGGAGTCGAAGAGTATTCGGAAGCGACGGTGTAGAACTCGTCTTCCAGGGACTAGCGGAGCAGCGACGGAGTAGAGCTGCTGTGTATACTGTTGTATGCTGCACGTCTCGGCTGAAGATAATCGTCTTCTGTACTGTATATAGTTGTCGCCTTTGTGCTGTCCTGTGTGTCTTCGTGTAAATAAACGTCGTTGTTTCATTTTCTACTGCCGCCTGCTGATTGAGTGTTCTTCACACAATATAACTCCCACTATCTAAACGAACCCCGGAAAATTTCGCCACATTATATTTGTGAAAAATCTCATTCTCAAAGAAAAGTAGTAGAAAGTGAGGAAGATGATTTTGACAATCATACTTTTGAAAATAATTATTTCCAAAGATAATTTCGTGTGTATGTAAATTATGCACGTAACTTTAATTCCTAATTATGTTATAATTAGAAATTAAAAATATAAGGCTTAGAGGGAATTTTTAAAGTTTTGCGAGAATATATTTATCTTAATCATAGTAAAAGGGATCCTATTGCTACACACACGTTCTGCTTCTGTTATATGATTGATTATGAAAAAAATTAATTTATAGTATTCACATAATATGATATATGCATAAAAACGGTGAAATCAGAAGTTGCTTTGCAACTGCTTTAATTCAGAAATCTTTAAACTTTGAAAACACCAACACAATTTTGAAACTTATATTGGTCTTGACCCTTTTATATTGATTTTGTAGAAATTAAAATAAAGTGAATCTTTTATTTGTATACATTCTAACTCTTTTGGTAGTTTATATTCAATCAATTTGCTCGCATTACTTTATGAATTTTAACATCTCAGTATTTGAAATCAAAAATAAAAAAAAAAAAAATGCAGTGACTTTAAAATATTATTTCTATATACATTGTGATTGCAGATTAAAATTTTTTATATTCACAGATAATAATATCAAGAATGCAGGAACCCATGTTTATACCATAGATAAAAATATGGGTATTAAATATATAAAAAATTGCGAAAAGTAAAAATGTATTAAAATACGAAAATTTTAAAATAAATGTAAGATAAATCTTTGCTCTACAAATTTGAAATCTTCTTTATGACTAGCAAAATCCAATTGTTCTTTGATTAGTAATTTAACAGTTTGTCTTGTTTATTAAATACTTAGAATTAAAGCTTTGATCTTAAAATTGTGTTGTAATAAAACTGCATTATTATTCACAAGCTATTTTAAACTCAATTATCCCATAAATTTAAAAAGTAACTGAAATGTGAATTTAAAAAAAATAACTAAAAAAATAGCATATAAAGTTTGTTTTGTGTTTAACAAAGAAAATGTGCATTGTATTTTAAATACCCACATCCATAAATGAAAATATTTTGCAAAATTTTCGATATTTTTTACACTAAACAATAAATCATGCATTTTATTTAGTTAATTTGATTCTTATTAAATTCTTAACAAACTATGTGTGTATGTTCTTAAAAATCCCCTTTTCAGAACTTTTACACGATAGTATGCGTGTTTGCAGATGAAAACCCTTTACATAAAGCGTGCTTTGAAGGCTGTTTTCCAGATAAACTCTGAAGTAATTGAATATTTTCCTTGTTTTCATTTTGTACTCTTTTTCGGTAGTTTTGCATTTTGTTTTGCAAAACACTTTCATCGTTTGTCCATTTTCCTTTTATGCTCACGAACAATAAAAATTTCAACACGAGATTATGCATGTGGATTTTGAAACATTGCAGCCGCATTTCCGCATTTTTCGTTGTTTCATTTAGCGTGATATCGTCTTGAATTTTACGAAGAGAAAGGCAAATAATTCTTTTATAATAAAATGAAATAATAGAAGATAAAGAACCTTTACATTTCTTAGTAGAAATCTCTTCAGTTGTATCGTGAAAGTAACCTTCATTTTGTAGTAGTACAGGATTTTCTCTTTCCATGTGTTTGATAATTTAATTTAATTTTTTAAAAAAAATATGTAATTTTATTATTTATCGATTTAGGAAAACAAGGATATATTACAAAATTCAGAATAATTGGATGTATCACATTTTATCCAACAATTATTAAAGTACAATTTTCAAGAATCTTATACGATGAGTATTTAAAGGAATTCTATTAAAATAAGATAATGTCTTCAGGCACTAAATTAAGTTGCATATGAAACTTTTTAAGGGCTAAAAATACTGATGCTTAAAGTTCTAATATCCAGTATTTCAATTAACAGAAATTATGTGTACGTTCAGAATACACACACACACACACACACACAAAAAAAAAAAATGCATAAAAGGCAAGTGATAATAATTTACAATTACTTCTCTAAATTTAATTGTAATTACCAGCTTTAATAAAAATTATTGAAAATCTTCGTAATCACATAATTAAGCTTTTTAATCATAAAGAACAAGATGAAATAAAACCACTGGTCAGAGTATGTTTAATACTAAAGCATGTTTAGTAAACTTCATAACCTTTTGTACTACCTATTCAATCGAAAATAAATTATTTTTCAAGACAAATTTCTGAATTGCAAAATATAAAAATATAGACTATTTCTAATAATCAATTATTCCCAATTCGATATTTTCAACACTATTCGATATATTGCAAATAAATTGTAAATATTGCAAGATCTTCTGAGAAAATCAGAAATTTCTTAATAATTCACAGCATTGGTAAATATTATAATTTCATTATTAAATTTGTTAAAATTCAATAATTATAAATATAAATAAATATTTCGACATCGCATTTTGAAAATTCGAAAATTCCATTTACAAAACCACAAAATATTAGAAGAAGAACGTAATTCGTGAACAGGATGTTTCCAAAGTGCAGAAAATGAAAGAAATAATAATAATAATAATAAAATTACATTCTTGTTTGGAAAATAGGAAATAGTTCATCAGTATTAATACGGGATGTACCCAGCAGAAAATTTTATGAGAGCTTTCTGAACCAGCATCGTGTGCAATAAGAAAAATGACAGCATAATTCGGGTATGTAATTAGTTTGACTACGAAGAAATATTACATTGCATTCAACTAAAGGAGTGTGTAATGCATATTTCAGCTTTGCATGCTTGTCGGTATTTGGTAGCAAATTATCTTTCTCATTTTAGTTTATAGCCAAAATCCTCGGATTCGGCATTTTTTACTGAGTCAATGGCTAGGAATAGATTTCTGAAAATTATAAATATTTGCTCTTTGATACCGACTATAAGATTTCACCGTGATTAATTTATTTTACGCGTTTAAGACCCGATGATTTCGGAAATGAATTTTTGTTTGTTCTTGATGTGCGATGAAAATATTTCTTGAAATGATATCCTATCTTGTGCAGGGGGAAAAAAACCACAAGAGAAATGGTTAGCAAACATTCAACTATTCGCTTCAAGGAAATTTACAATAACGAATAAATCTGAGGACTTATAATTTCCTATTTGGAATTGGGGAAATAAGTGAGAAGCTCAAAAATAAGCAATTTTGATGTACCGTTCAAAGGGAGATATATTTTTTTTTAAAAAAGCCGAGAGGCGAGGTTTGTTTTATTAAAATTCTTAAGTATGACAGTATAACAATTACTTCATACCGGAAAGATAATATATAAGTTCTGATCCTAAATAAATTACTATATCATATCTAAAGACCTTGGAAATCACATCTGATGAAAAAATAACGCTCGAAGTTGTGAAATTTTGCTATCAGACTAAATATGAGTTTTGTGTGTCATACTAGTTGTCCTTAAAATATAGTGAAGTCCTCATCCCTACGTTTTCCAGTATTTTTTTTTTTTACATTCTTTTTTTGGCTTTCATAAATGCTTAGATAACTTACATAGAGACAAATGGATATTAAAAAAAATCAATCTCCATAATTTTAGTTTGGATGTATCTGAGAAAAAACACACACACACACACACACACACACACACACACACACACACACACACACACACACACACACACACACACACACACACACACACACACTTGTATTAAGAAATGAGTAATCGAACACTGCCAAACTGGAAGATGTAAGTAACGATATTATATAATTGTTAATAAATTTATTTCTTAAGAAAATTATTGTAAAACAATTTATAACTTGTATAAACTATTATACACTAATAACCTTTAAATTTACATATCAATGGCAAAAACCGTCTTCTTTTATTATTCAGAGTAAACGATCAAAATGGCCACTGACCGTAGTTACAGATAAATAGGAATCGTCGTAATGCTAGCATTAAATGGAATTGCATTAGTCATATTAAATTTCTTGTTTATTAAAATTTTGTTATTTATACACATCTACTGGTTCTCATTTGAACATTTATAAACATTGTTTCATTTTACATGAAACTACTAGACTTCATCTAGCTCAAAAAGCATAAAAAAACGGGTACGCACATGAATTGAATGGGGTGAAAAGATGATATATAAAATACAAATTATGCATATTATTATGAAAATTGTCATGTGGATGCACTGTGCAAGAAATCCAATTGTTTTGATAATGGATTGCAAGCTTTATTGTACAAGAAAACATCGTGATATACACAAAGACAGCACTGGTAGAAACTAACAATACAAAGATAAATAGCATATCGTTATTAACGAATCACAAAAGCAGAACAGCAGTCGAAAAATAGCATGGAAATCGCTCAGCCGTCAATAATTTAAAAAGAGAATTTAACAGCCTGATTCACTATAGCTGTCTCGCTTTTATACTGGTTTTCTGACAAAGTATGTGATCTTTTAGTATGTTTTCAAAGTATGTAATTAGGTATCTCCATAGTTCTTGTATTGTCTACTACTACATTTGATCTCAAAAATCGATAAATTTGTTGTCAAGCCTGAAGGTTATTGACTTGAAAACTATTTTGTATTCATTACAAATATCTCTAAATCCCTTTTCCTTCCCTTGAGATAAACTGCCCATAAAAGCGGTATTACAGATTTGTTATTGCATATTCATTTTTCAAGGTTTGAATTCTTACACATATAGTGAGAGCTTTCATTGAAGTTAAACTTTGGAAACTGAGAGAAAATTAATACCATAATCATCGGTATAAATAATGAAAAGTTTATCAGAACAAAGTATGATATTTCAATTATAAAAATAATCTAAATTTCGCTTAATGTATTACTTAAAATACGTAAAACCTGTATTGTTGCAAAAAGTTATGGTGCTAATTTTGTTAAATTTCATTGAAAATTTCTTATGTGTCTTTATTGAACATTTGCAAGTTACTTTAAAAAACGAAAATGTTCATTAATTAGTAAATAATTAGACTTAATGTAGTGAAATATTAGTCATAAATACAAGTAATGAAGCATAAAGAAACTTTTTTCTAATTCCTGAATGCTGGAAAACCTCAAAGAATATTATTTTAGTGTATTTTAGAATCAACACATTCTTAGGCAAAAATACCTAGTACAAAAGGGATGGAATATAAAAATTAAATGAACAAAGGAATTTAAAATTTAATTATCAGAAGCCGTGGTAAATATTCATATCTTTAAAAGAGGTGAACTTTATAATTAATTACTACCTTAAGTTTAAAGGAAGGAACTTATTATTTCGATTTTTCTCTCATTTAGATATTGACCAGAAGTTGAAGTGATTCAATTATTTTTGTAAAAAATCAACAATGTAAGATATAATAAGTATTATAAGTAATTTAAACATTGTTCCATTACAGAATTTGAATAAGAAACAAATTCTATCTTTAAGAGAAAGAAACCAACAACAAAAATCTTAGTTTCAAAAAAAAAAATGCTGCATATATATATATATATATATATATATATATATATATATATATATACCATATTCTCCTATAGTATCCAAAAATAATATTAATAAATGTTGTCAGAATTTTTATTGTATTGCAAGGACAGCTATTAAAATCATTGATGCGAAAACTTTCTTATGAAACTAATCGTCAAAACAGATTTTAACACAGCTTTTCTGAACAAGACATTCTCAATAGAAGTTAATAAAAAAACTCCTTCAATATTTGCATAATGCTTAATGAAATGTTTATTACTGTTATCTTTGATTTCATAAATTTAATATTTTTCAGGGTTTCATTTCTAAATTTGTTAAATTCCGACATCATTTTTATACTCTTCAAAAAAATACATGAAAATTGTTTTATTTTTGATCTCACTTTACTATGACATTTATGTT